>NW_025748590.1:5000-20000 GCF_021184085.1 Oncorhynchus gorbuscha
AGCTAGGGTTAGGGTTAGGGTTAGTAGCTAGGGTTAGGAGCTAGGGTTAGGGTTAGTAGCTAGGGTTAGTAGCTAGGGTTAGGGTTAGTAGCTAGGGTTAGGAGCTAGGGTTAGGGTTAGTAGCTAGGGTTAGGAGCTAGGGTTAGGGTTAGGGTTAGTAGCTAGGGTTAGGAGCTAGGGTTAGGAGCTAGGGTTAGGGTTAGGGTTAGTAGCTAGGGTTAGGAGCTAGGGTTAGGGTTAGGAGCTAGGGTTAGGAGCTAGGGTTAGGAGCTAGGGTTAGGGTTAGGAGCTAGGGTTAGGAGCTAGGGTTAGGGTTAGGAGCTAGGGTTAGGAGCTAGGGTTAGGGTTAGGAGCTAGGGTTAGGAGCTAGGGTTAGGGTTAGGAGCTACGGTTAGGAGCTAGGGTTAGGAGCTAGGGTTAGGAGCTAGGGTTAGGGTTAGGAGCTAGGGTTAGGAGCTAGGGTTAGGAGCTAGGGTTAGGAGCTAGGGTTAGGTGACGTGGCCCTCTTTGGGTATAGCGAGCACCATCCCCCTCTTTCTCTCACCACCTCTCTCTTCCCCCTACACCCAGGCTCTGTTATCGCAGGTCATAAATTCCTAGAGGAGTCTCTCTCCTCATGGCCAGGCAGTATAGAGAGAGAAGGTTTCACAGGAGAACAAATGAACTTCTTCCACGTGACAGAACTTGAGAACTGAACAATGTCAACGTTTTGGAGAATGTGTCCACGGTCGGGGGAGAATCCAGCCATTTTGTTTCATGTTTGTGAAACTCACGAGAGACAATAGAGCCACATGACCATAACTCTGTTCAATCAAGAGTCTCCGTTGTGAGGCTTACATCTAATTGTTGTATTTAATGTATTATTCAACCATGCTGGTCATTTATGAACATTTGAACATCTTGGCCACGTTCTGTTATAATCTCCACCCGGCACAGCCAGAAGAGGACTGGCCACCCCTCATAGCCTGGTTCCTCTCTAGGTTTATAATCTCCACCCTTACCCTGTCTCTGTGCTCCAGCCACTCTGTTTCAACTTCCACCTGGCCGTGCTGCTGCTCCAGTTTCAACTGTTCTGCCTTACTATTATTCAACCATGCTGGTCATTTATGAACATTTGAACATCTTGGCCATGTTCTGTTATAATCTCCACCCGGCACAGCCAGAAGAGGACTGGCCACCCCACATAGCCTGGTTCCTCTCTAGGTTTCTTCCTCGGTTTTGGCCTTTCTAGGGTTTTTCTATAGTTTTTCATTTACATTTACATTTAAGTCATTTAGCAGACGCTCTTATCAAGAGCGACTTACAAATTGGTGCATTCGCCTTATGACATCCAGTGGAACAGTCACTTTACAATAGTGCATCTAAATCTTAAAGGGGGGGGTGAGAGGGATTACTTATCCTATCCTAGGTATTCCTTAAAGAGGTGGGGTTTCAGGTGTCTACGGAAGGTGGTGATTGACTCCGCTGTCCTGGCGTCGTGAGGGAGTTTGTTCCACCATTGGGGGGCCAGAGCAGCGAACAGTTTTGACTGGGCTGAGCGGGAACTGTACTTCCTCAGTGGTAGGGAGGCGAGCAGGCCAGAGGTGGATGAACACAGTGCCCTTGTTTGGGTGTAGGGCTTGGGTGTAGGGCCTGATCAGAGCCTGGAGGTACTGAGGTGCCGTTCCCCACACAGCTCCGTAGGCAAGCACCATGGTCTTGCCAGCCACCGTGCTTCTGCACCTGCATTGCTTGCTGTTTGGGGGTTTTAGGCTGGGTTTCTGTACAGCACTTTGAGACATCAGCTGATGTACGAAAGGCTATATAAATACATTTGATTTGATTTGATTTTGATTTGTTGTGACTTTTGTCTTTCGCGCCCTTCTCAGACCACACCCACATTCCCTTCTCAGACCACACCCACGTTCCCTTCTCAGACCACACCCACTTTCCCTTTGTCCACCAAGCCGTCATACCGGTTTAGCCCACTAGGGCACATTCTCTATCATTTCCCTGTAACCATACCGGTTTAGCCCACTAGGGCACATCCTCTATCATTTCCCTGTAACCATACCGGTTTAGCCCACTAGGGCACATCCTCTATCATTTCCCTTTGTCCACCAAGCCGTCATACCGGTTTAGCCCACTAGGGCACATCCTCTATCCACCAAGCCGTCATACCGGTTTAGCCCACTAGGGCACATCCTCTATCCACCAAGCCGTCATACCGGTTTAGCCCACTAGGGCACATCCTCTATCCACCAAGCCGTCATACCAGTTTAGCCCACTAGGGCACATCCTCTATCATTTCCCTGTAACCATACCGGTTTAGCCCACTAGGGCACATCCTCTATCATTTCCCTGTAACCATACCGGTTTAGCCCACTAGGGCACATCCTCTATCATTTCCCTGTAACCATACCGGTTTAGCCCACTAGGGCACATCCTCTATCATTTCCCTGTAACCATACCGGTTTAGCCCACTAGGGCACATCCTCTATCATTTCCTCCATACCGGTTTAGCCCACTAGGGCACATCCTCTATCATTTCCTCCATACCGGTTTAGCCCACTAGGGCACATCCTCTATCATTTCCTCCATACCGGTTTAGCCCACTAGGGCACATCCTCTATCATTTCCTCCATACCGGTTTAGCCCACTAGGGCACATCCTCTATCATTTCCTCCATACCGGTTTAGCCCACTAGGGCACATCCTCTATCATTTCCTCCATACCGGTTTAGCCCACTAGGGCACATCCTCTATCATTTCCTCCATACCGGTTTAGCCCACTAGGGCACATCCTCTATCATTTCCTCCATACCGGTTTAGCCCACTAGGGCACATCCTCTATCATTTCCTCCATACCGGTTTAGCCCACTAGGGCACATCCTCTATCATTTCCTCCATACCGGTTTAGCCCACTAGGGCACATCCTCTATCATTTCCTCCATACCGGTTTAGCCCACTAGGCACATCCTCTATCATTTCCTCCATACCGGTTTAGCCCACTAGGCACATCCTCTATCATTTCCTCCATACCGGTTTAGCCCACTAGGGCACATCCTCTATCATTTCCTCCATACCGGTTTAGCCCACTAGGGCACATCCTCTATCATTTCCTCCATACCGGTTTAGCCCACTAGGGCACATCCTCTATCATTTCCTCCATACCGGTTTAGCCCACTAGGGCACATTCTCTATCATTTCCTCCATACCGGTTTAGCCCACTAGGGCACATCCTCTATCATTTCCTCCATACCGGTTTAGCCCACTAGGGCACATTCTCTATCATTTCCTCCATACCGGTTTAGCCCACTAGGGCACATTCTCTATCATTTCCTCCATACCGGTTTAGCCCACTAGGGCACATCCTCTATCATTTCCTCCATACCTACTGTTTGTTTGTTTTGTTTATGCATTTCTGTGATTATTTAGTCAGTTAGGAAATAAATTATTAAGACAATTGATGACTATTTAGTCAGTTAGGAAATAAATTATTAAGACAATTGATGACTATTTAGTCAGTTAGGAAATAAATTATTAAGACAATTGATGACTATTTAGTCAGTTAGGAAATAAATTATTAAGACAATTGATGACTATTTAGTCAGTTAGGAAATAAATTATTAAGACAATTGATGACTATTTAGTCAGTTAGGAAATAAATTATTAAGACAATTGATGACTATTTAGTCAGTTAGGAAATAAATTATTAAGACAATTGATGACTATTTAGTCAGTTAGGAAATAAATTATTAAGACAATTGATGACTATTGATGATTATTAGCGAAGGCTGGGAGCTCTGCACCAGTCAGTAAAACAGATATACATTTTTCCTGTGGAAATAGAGGGCCACCCCATTGTGTATGAGTGTGTGTATGTGTGAGTTCGGTGTGTGTGTGTTTAGCCAGTGTAGTAGAAACCAAAGACTGCCTCTGATGGATCCATTAGGAGGCCTTTATCTCTCTCTCTCTCTGTGTCTCTCTCCCTCTCTCTCTCCGTGTCTCTCTCCCTCTCTCACTTTCTGTCTCTCTCTCTCTCTGTGTCTCTCTCTCTTTCGGTCTCTCTCTCTCGGTCTCTCTCTCTCGGTCTCTCTCTCGGTCTGTGTCTCTATCTCTCTCTCTCTCTCTCTCTCTCTCTCTCTCTCTCTCTCTCTCTCTCTCTCTCTCTCTCTCTCTCTCTCTCTCTCTGTGTCTCTCTCTCTCTCGGTCTCTCTCTCTCGGTCTCTCTCTCTCGGTCTCTCTCTCTCGGTCTGTGTCTCTCTCTCTCCCCCTCTCTCTCTCTCTCTCTCTCTCTCTCTCTCTCTCTCTCTCTCTCTCTCTCTCTCTCTCTCTCTCTCTCTCTCTCTCTCTCTCTCTCTCTCTCTCAGTAGTGAGTGACACAGTAAATCTGAACCAATTTCCTCCTCTAACCATCATTATACACCCTCCACTCTCCATTTAACACCCTGATAGAGAGGAAGGATGGAGGGAGGGAAAGAGAGAAGTGAGAGGGAGGCAGAGAGTGAGAGAGAGAGAGAAGGGAGAGGGAGGGAGAGACAGAATGGAGAGAGATGGAGAAAGAGAACTCCCACCAATTGATGTGACAACCTCAGTCTTCATGTTAGCTGTCTGGTTGAGTGGTTTGTGACGCTAGAGATAGAGATAGATAGACAGAGAGGGAGAGAGAGAGACACAGAGATAGATAGAGAGGGAGAGAGAGAGACACAGACCGAGAGGGAGAGACAGAGAGAGAGAGACCGAGAGAGATAGACCGAGAGAGAGGGGGGATATAGAGAGAGGTAGAGAGAGGGGGGATATATATAGAGAGAGAGGGGGTAGAGAGAGAGAGAGAGAGAGGGGGATAGAGAGAGAGAGGGGAGGGGGTTAGAGAGAGAGGGAGGGGGTAGAGAGAGAGAGAGAGAGAGAGAGAGAGAGAGAGAGAGAGAGAGAGAGAGAGAGAGAGAGGAGGGGTTAGAGAGAGAGAGAGAGGGGGTTAGAGAGAGGTAGAGAGAGGGGGTTAGAGAGAGGGGTAGAGAGAGAGAGAGAGAGAGGGGATTTATATATAGAGAGAGAGGGGGTAGAGAGAGAGAGAGGGGGGTAGAGAGAGAGAGGGGGTAGAGAGAGAGAGGGGAGAGAGAGAGAGGGGGTTAGAGAGAGAGAGGGGGGAGGTTAGAGAGAGGGGGTAGAGAGAGAGAGGGGGTAGAGAGAGAGAGAGGGGGTTAGAGAGAGAGGGGGGGTAGAGAGAGAGAGAGAGAGAGAGAGAGAGAGAGAGAGAGAGAGAGAGAGAGAGAGAGAGAGAGGAGAGAGAGAGAGAGAGAGAGAGAGAGAGAGAGAGAGAGAGAGAGAGAGAGAGAGAGAGAGAGAGAGAGAGAGAGAGAGAGAGAGAGAGAGAGAGAGAGAGAGAGAGAGAGAGAGAGAGAGAGAGAGAGAGAGAGAGAGAGAGAGAGAGAGAGAGAGAGAGAGAGAGAGAGAGTGAGAGAGAGAGAGAGAGAGAGAGAGGGGGGGTAGAAAGAGAGGTGGTGTAGGGAGAGAGAGAGATAGAGAGAGAGGGGTAGAAAGACAAAGGCTTCATGGTTTAGTGCTTCAGAATTTTAACACCAAATTGTTCCTGTCCCTTTCTCTCAACATACAGTGCTCACACAAGTAAACACTACCTGTCAACCCTAAACCCTAAACTCTAACACTAGTAGTCAACCCTAAACACTAACACTACCTGTCAAAACTGATCCCTAAACCCTAACACTACTAGTCAACCCTAAACATTAACACTACTAGTCAACCCTAAACCCTAACACTACCTGTCAACCCTAAACCCTAAACTCTAACACTAGTAGTCAACCCTAAACCCTAAACTCTAACACTAGTAGTCAACCCCAAACCCTAAACTCTAACACTAGTAGTCAACCCTAAACCCTAAACTCTAACACTACCTGTCAACCCTAAACCCTAAACTCTAACACTAGTAGTCAACCCTAAACTCTAACACTACTAGTCAACCCCAAACCCTAAACTCTAACACTAGTAGTCAACCCTAAACCCTAACACTTGTAGTTAACCCTAAACCCTAACACTTGTAGTTAACCCTAAACTCTAACACTACTAGTCAACCCTAAACCCTAAACTCTAACACTAGTAGTCAACCCCAAACCCTAAACTCTAACATTGGTCAACCCTAAACCCTAAACTCTAACACTAGTAGTCAACCCTAAACCCTAAACCCTAACACTACCTGTCAATCCTAAACCCTAAACTCTAACACTAGTAGTCAACCCTAAACTCTAACACTACTAGTCAACCCTAAACTCTAACACTAGTAGTCAACCCTAAACCCTAAACTCTAACATTAGTAGTCAACCCCAAACCCTAAACTCTAACACTAGTAGTCAACCCTAAACCCTAACACTTGTAGTTAACCCTAAACACTAGCACTACTAGTCAACCCTAAATCCTAACACTACTAGTCAACCCTAAACCCTAACACTACTAGTCAACACTAAACTCTAACACTACGAGTCAACCCTAAACCCTAACACTACTAGTCAACCCTAAACCCTAACACTACTAGTCAACCCTAAACCCTAACACTACTAGTCAACCCTAAACCTAAAACTCAAAACTACCAGTCAACCCTAAACCCTAACACTACTAGTCAACCCTAAACCCTAACACTACTAGTCAACCTAAACCCTAACACCACTAGTCAACCCTAACACTACTAGTCAACCCTAAACCCTAACACCACTAGTCAACCCTAAACCCTAACACTACTAGACAACCCTAACCCTAACACTACTAGTCAACCCTATACCCTAACACTACTAGTCAACCCTAAACCATACCACTAGTAGTCAACCCTAACACTACTAGTCAACCCTAAACCCTAACACTACTAGTCAACCCTAAACCCTAACACTACTAGTCAACCCTAAACCCTAACACTACTAGTCAACACTAAACCCTAACACTACTAGTCAACACTAAACCCTAACACTTCTAGTCAACCCTAAACCCTAAACCCTAACACTACTAGTTAAACCTAAACCCTAACACTTCTAGTCAACCCTAAACCCTAAACCCTAACACTACTAGTTAAACCTAAACCCTAACACTACTAGTCAACCCTAAACCCTAACACTACTAGTCAACCCTAAACCCTAACACGACTAGTCAACCTAAACCCTAACACTACTAGTCAACTAAGTACTAGTCAACCCTAAACCCTAACACTACTAGTCCCTAAACACTACTAGTCAACCCTAAACCCTAACACTACTAGTCAACACTAAACCCTAACACTACTAGTCAACCCTAAACTCTAAACCCTAACACTACTAGTCAACCCTAAACCCTAACACTACTAGTCAACACTAATCTCTAACACTACTAGTCAACCCTAAACCCTGACCTTGACTAGCTGATTTAAAAAAAAAATATATATATATTTTTAAATTGATTTCACCTTTATTTAACCAGGTAGGCTAGTTGAGAACACCTTTATTTAACCAGGTAGGCTAGTTGAGAACACCTTTATCTAACCAGGTAGGCTAGTTGAGAACAAGTTCTCATTTGCAACTGCGACCTGGCCAAGATAAAGCAAAGCAGTGTGAACAGACAACACAGAGTTACACATGGAGTAAACAATTAACAAGTCAATAACACAGTAGAAAGAAAATGAGGTGTACAGAGTCAGTCTGAAGCCCCACAAGTTAATGGGGGAGTTGACCCCATCACTACTTAGAATAACTAGCTGAAAGATCTCCCAACTAACCCCCAAGTCCCCCCTCCCTAACTTCCCATCCCCTCCAGGGAAGTGAATTTAAACACTGTGAGCTGATTGGCAGGTCACAGGGCCAGGCCTCCAGCAAAGCATGATGGGTTTTAATTGTGTCATAATGGCCGTGACCATCTCCAAAATGGTGGCCTTGGCCGAAGACATGGGCACAGTTTCAACCCCCCTCTACTCAGAGAGAGTTACACTAAGAAACTAAATGCTGCTGCAGGCCATCATTTGGTCTGTGTGGAGATATGGCTGAAAAAAAGCTTAAAATGTCCAGAAGACTTAAGTACGAACAAGAATTAGGCCCAATCCAATATCAACCACCAGACACTATGCCCTAGAGGCACCTGTGGAGCTCCTAGAGTATTTGTCAGTTGCAACTAACTGGGGCGGCAGTTAGTCTAGTGGTTAGAGTGTAGAGGTGGCAGGTAGCCTAGTGGTTAGAGTGTAGGGGTGGCAGGTAGCCTAGTGGTTAGAGTGTAGAGGAGGCAGGTAGCCTAGTGGTTAGAGTGGTTAGAGAGGCGGCAGGTAGTCTAGTGGTGGTTAGAGTGTAGAGGGGGCAGGTAGCCTAGTGGTTAGAGTGTAGGGGCGGCAGGGTAGCCTAGTGGTTAGAGTGTAGAGGAGGCAGGTAGCCTAGTGGTTAGAGTGTAGGGGCGGCAGGTAGCCTAGTGGTTAGAGTGTAGAGGCGGCAGGTAGCCTAGTGGTTAGAGTGTTAGAGTAGGGCGGCAGGTAGCCTAGTGGTTAGAGTGTTAGGGGCGGCAGGTAGCCTAGTGGTTAGAGTGTAGAGGCGGCAGGTAGCCTAGTGGTTAGAGTGTAGGAGGCGGCAGGTAGCCTAGTGGTTAGAGTGGTTAGAGTGTAGAGGCGGCAGGTAGCCTAGTGGTTAGAGTGTAGAGGCGGCAGGTAGCCTAGAGTGGTTAGAGTGTGTAGAGGCGGCAGGCAGCCTAGTGGTTAGAGTGTAGAGGCGGCTGGTAGCCTAGTGGTTAGAGTTTAGGGGGCAGGTAGCCTAGTGGTTAGAGTGTAGGGGTGGCAGGTAGCCTAGTGGTTAGAGTGTAGGGGCGGCAGGTATCCTAGTGGTTAGAGTGTAGGGGGGCAGGTAGCCTAGTGGTTAGAGTGTAGGGGGGCAGGTAGCCTAGTGGTTAGAGTGTAGGGGAACCTCTACTTCAACACCACCGCTAACTAGCTAGCCGTTTCACATCGGTTACACTTATACAAATCAAATACTCTCAGATCTCCACAAGGGGGTAGGGCAGTGTGGGGTAGGGCAGTGGGGGGTAGGGTAGGGCAGGGGGGGGGTAGGGCAGTGTGGTGTAGGGAAGTGGGGAGTAGGGCAGTGTGGGGTAGGGCAGTGTGGTGTAGGGCAGTGTGGTGTAGGGCAGTGGGGGGTAGGGCAGTGGGGGTAGGGAAGTGGGGGGGGTTAGGGAAGTGGGGGGTAGGGCAGTAGGGGGGGGTAGGGAAGTGGGGGGTAGGGCAGTGGGGGGTAGGGAAGTGGGGGTAGGGAAGTGGGGGTAGGGCAGTGTGGGGTAGGGCAGTGTGGGGGGTAGGGCAGTGTGGGGGGTAGGGCAGTGTGGGGGTAGGGGTGGGGGTAGGGCAGTGGGGGGGGGGGTAGGGAAGTGTGGGGGGTAGGGCAGTGTGGGGGGTAGGGCAGTGTGGGGGGTAGGGCAGTGGGGGTAGGGCAGTGTGGGGGGTAGGGCAGTGTGGGGTAGGGCAGTGTGGGGTAGGGCAGTGTGGGGTAGGGCAGTGGGGGGTAGGGCAGTGTGCTGTAGGGCAGTGGGGGGGTAGGGAAGTGGTGGGTAGGGAAGTGGGGGTAGGGAAGTGGGGGTAGGGAAGTGGGGGGTAGGGAAGTGGGGGGTAGGGCAGTGTTACCAGTGTGATCATACAGGCTACTAAAATGATCTGTTACCAGTGTGATCATACAGGACAATTTTGAAAGGTTAATGTTTTAATAGGGTAACGTTTTGTTAAGTAATTTTTAAAGCAAAATCTTGACTCAGAAAGTGATCTTGACTCAGAAAAGGTTGGTGACCACTGGTGTACGTACGGTCTAGGGGCCCATTTAGGATTGGTGACCACTGGTGTACGGTCTAGGATTGGTGACCACTGGTGTACGGTCTAGGATTGGTGACCACTGGTGTACGGTCTAGGATTGGTGATCACTGGTGTACGGTCTAGGGGGCCATTTAGGATTGGTGACCACTTGTGTACGGTCTAGGATTGGTGATCACTGGTGTACGGTCTAGGGGCCCATTTAGGATTGGTGACCACTGGTGTACGGTCTAGGGGCCCATTTAGGATTGGTGATCACTGGTGTACGGTCTAGGGGCCCATTTAGGATTGGTGATCACTGGGGGCCCATTTAGGATTGGTGATCACTGGTGTATGGTCTAGGGGCCCATTTAGGACTGGTGACCACTGGTGTACGGTCTAGGATTGGTGACCACTGGTGTACGGTCTAGGATTGGTGACCACTTGTGTACGGTCTAGGGGCCCATTTAGGATTGGTGACCACTGGTGTACGGTCTAGTGGTCCATTTAGGATTGGTGATCACTGGTGTACGGTCTAGGGGCCCATTTAGGATTGGTGATCACTGGTGTACGGTCTAGGGGCCCATTTAGGATTGGTGATCACTGGTGTACGGTCTAGGGGCCCATTTAGGATTGGTGATCACTGGTGTACGGTCTAGTGGTCCATTTAGGATTGGTGATCACTGGTGTACGGTCTAGGGGCCCATTTAGGATTGGTGATCACTGGTGTACGGTCTAGGGGCCCATTTAGGATTGGTGACCACTGGTGTACGGTCTAGGATTGGTGATCACATTTAGGATTGGTGACCACTGGTGTACGGTCTAGGATTGGTGACCACTGGTGTACGGTCTAGGATTGATTGGTGACCACTGGTGTACGGATCACTAGGGGCCCATTTAGGATTGGTGATCACTGGTGTACGGTCTAGGGGCCCATTTAGGATTGGTGACCACTGGTGTACGGTCTAGGATTGGTGACCACTGGTGTACGGTCTAGGATTGGTGACCACTGGTGTACGGTCTAGGATTGGTGATCACTGTTGTACGGTCTAGGGGGCCATTTAGGATTGGTGACCACTTGTGTACGGTCTAGGATTGGTAATCACTGGTGTACGGTCTATGGGCCCATTTAGGATTGGTGATCACTGGTGTACGGTCTAGGGGCCCATTTAGGATTGGTGATCACTGGTGTACGGTCTAGGGGCCCATTTAGGATTGGTGACCACTGGTGTACGTTCTAGGGGCCCATTTAGGACTGGTGACCACTGGTGTACGGTCTAGGGGCCCATTTAGGACTGGTGACCACTGGTGTACGGTCTAGGATTGGTGACCACTGGTGTACGGTCTAGGATTGGTGACCTCTTGTGTACGGTCTAGGGGCCCATTTAGGATTGGTGATCACTGGTGTACGGTCTAGGGGCCCATTTAGGATTGGTGATCACAGGTGTACGGTCTAGGGGCCCATTTAGGATTGGTGACCACTGGTGTACGTTCTAGGGGCCCATTTAGGACTGGTGACCACTGGTGTACGGTCTAGGGGCCCATTTAGGACTGGTGACCACTGGTGTAAGGTCTAGGATTGGTGACCACTGGTGTACGGTCTAGGATTGGTGACCACTTGTGTACGGTCTAGGGGCCCATTTAGGATTGGTGATCACTGGTGTACGGTCTAGGGGCCCATTTAGGATTGGTGACCACTGGTGTACGGTCTAGGGGCCCATTTAGGATTGGGCCATTGTGTTGGAAGAGCATTTTGAGCAAACAGGAGAGAGGAGAAGAAAGAGGCCAAGAGGAGATGAATTGATTAGAGCTTTCAAAATGATCAATAACAACACAATCAGATGATCAATAACAACATTAAACGATGATCAATAACAACACAATCAGATGATCAATAACAACATTAAAAGATGATCAATAACAACAGTAAAAGATGATCAATAACAACACAACCAGATGATCAATAACAACACAACCAGATGATCAATAACAAACAACAGATGATCAATAACAAACCAGATGATCAATAACAACACAACCAGATGATCAATAACAACACAACCAGATGATCAATAACAACACAACCAGATGATCAATAACAACACAACCAGATGATCAATAACAACACAACCAGATGATCAATAACAACACAACCAGATGATCAATAACAACACAACCAGATGATCAATAACAACAGTAAATGATGATCAATAACAACAACCAGATGATCAATAACAACACAACAGATGATCAATAACAACACAACCAGATGATCAATAACAACATCAAAAGATGATCAATAACAACAGTAAAAGATGATCAATAACAACACAACCAGATGATCAATAACAACACAACCAGATGATCAATAACAACACAACCAGATGATCAATAACAACACAACCAGATGATCAATAACAACACAATCAGATGATCAATAACAACACATTGGAATCAATTACAAATACATACAGAAATCCCACTCATGCTTCACTCTCGCTCTGTTGAGTGAGGTCGTAAACAGGCGCCTGTCTTAATGGAAGGACCCCTGCTGTCCCGGGCCACAGCTGTCCTCTCAGATGCCTGTTTTTATCACTCTGTCTTCACACTCACACTATGAGAACACCTGTTGTCCTGGGAAACACATTAGCAATAGGTGTTGTTGTTGTTAGAAGGTGTGTGTGTGTGTGTGTGTGTGTGTGTGTGTGTGTGTGTGTGTGTGTGTGTGTGTGTGTGTGTGTGTGTGTGTGTGTGTGTGTGTGTGTGTGTGTGTGTGTGTGTGTGTGTGTGTGTGTGTGTGTGTGTGTGTGTGTGTGTGTGTTGTTGTTGTCTAACTGGGTAATAGACTTGACACCATTAGCTGTCTGTTTTTAAAAGCCACTTTGGGTCTCTAGTCTCAAGAGGACTTTAGGTCAGAACAGACTGTCCATAAATATGGGTTGTATTTACAATGGTGTTTGTTCTTCACTGGTTGCCCTTTTCTTGTGGCAACAGGTCACAAATCTCACTGCTGTGATGACACACTATGGAATTTCACCCAGTAGATATGGGAGTTTATCAAAATCGGGTTTGTTTTCAAATTCTTTGTGGATCTGTGTAATCTGAGGGAAATATGTGTCTCTAATATGGTCAGAGCTTTGACAGGAGGTTAGGAAGTGCAGCTCAGGTTCCACCTCATTTTGTGGCAGAAGTCTGCCTACGGCGGCCTTTCTCAATAGCAAGACTCATCAGTCTGTACATAGTCAAAGCTTTCCTTAAGTTTGGGTCAGTCACAGTGGTCAGGTATTCTGCCACTGTGTCCTCTCTGTTTACAGCCAGATAGCTTTCTAGTTTGCTCTATCTTTGGTTAATTCTTTCCAAGGTGTCAAGTAATTATCTTTTTGTTTTCTCATGATTTGTTTGGGTCTAATTGTTCTGTGGGGTCTGTTTGTGTTTGTGAACAGAGCCCCAGAACCATCTCTCTCTCTCTCTCTCTCTCTCTCTCTCTCTCTCTCTCTCTCTCTCTCTCTCTCTCTCTCTCTCTCTCTCTCTCTCTCTCTCTCTCTCTCTCTCTCTCTCTCTCTCTCTCTCTCTCTCTCTCTCTCTCTCTCTCTCTCTCTCTCTCTCTCTCTCTCTCTCTCTCTCTCTCTCTCTCTCTCCATCCCTCTCTCTCTCCATCCCTCTCTCTCTCTCTCTCTCTCTCTCTCTCTCTCTCTCTCTCTCTCTCTCTCTCTCTCTCTCTCTCTCTCTCTCTCTCTCTCTCTCTCTCTCTCTCTCTCTCTAATTCTCTCTCTCTCTCTCTCTCTCTCCTCTCTCTCTCTCTCTCTCTCTCTCTCTCTCTCTCTCTCTCTCTCTCTCTCTCTCTCTCTCTCTCTCTCTCTCTCTCTCTCTCTCTCTCTCTCTCTCTCTCTCTCTCTCCTCAGTCGTGTTCTAATTCAGTAGAGATCCTCTCCTCTTTCAGAGCCAGTCTAAATGAGAGCTGACATTTCATCTGTGTTCCGATCAATCCCTTCGCCTCAGGTGTGTGTCCCTGTGTGTCTCACCCCGGGAAATTAATAAATAGAGGGATAAACAAATACACACAACAGGGTCATGGCAGGGTTACTGTCACACACACACACACACACACACACACACACACACACACACACACACACACACACACACACACACACACACACACACACACACACACACACACACACACACACACACACACACACACACACACACACACACACACACACACACACACACACACACACACGATCACAGGTGGGCTGGTGGATGTTCTGTAGAATGAATGCAGAGTGCAACGAGAGAGACAGAGAGAGAGAGAGACAGAGAGACAGAGAGAGAGACAGAGAGACAGAGAGAGAGACAGGGAGAGACAGACAGGAAGAGAGAGACAGAGAGACAGAGAGAGAGAGACAGGGAGACAGAGAGACAGAGAGACAGAGAGAGAGAGAGAGAGACAGAGAGACAGAGAGAGAGAGACAGAGAGAGAGAGACAGAGATAGAGACTCAATGACATAATGCATATTACTGCCTCCATGCTTCTGGAAAAGGGAGAGGGGGAGACCTAGTCAGCTGTACAACTGAATGCCTTCAACTGAGCTGCCGTAGTCAACAACCACGTTTTCGATGCCCTTCTGTCTATAAAACAATACATCATACATGGTCAGCACAATGGAGCTACACATACAGCCCTGAACTACTGTCATGTCTGGTGTCTTCTCATTCAGGCCTGAACTACTGTCATGTCTGGTGTCTTCTCATTCAGGCCTGAACAACTGTCATGTCTGGTGTCTTCTCATTCAGCCCTGAACTACTGTCATGTCTGGTGTCTTCTCATTCAGCCCTGAACTACTGTCATGTCTGGTGTCTTCTCATTCAGCCCTGAACTACTGTCATGTCTGTTGTCTTCTCATTCAGCCCTGAACTACTGTCATGTCTGGTTTCTTCTCATTCAGCCCTGAACTACTACAGACATGACAGGTGTAGTATTTAGAGGTGTTGTTTTTAGAGGTGTAGATTTTAGAGCTGTAGTTTTTAGAGCTGTTGATTTTAGAGATGTAGTTTTAGAGGTGTAGTTTTAGAGGTTTAGTATTTAGAGGTGTAGTTTATATCAGTGTCGTTTTTAGAGGTGTAGTTTTTAGAGGTGTAGTTTTTAGAGGTGTCGTTTTAAGAGCTGTAGTTTTTAGAGCTGTAGTTTTTAGAGCTGTAGATTTTAGAGATGTAGTTTTTAGAGGTGTAGTT
>NW_025748590.1:25000-33027 GCF_021184085.1 Oncorhynchus gorbuscha
TAACTTTGTAGAACAGTCCTGTTTTGGTATAAATCCAATTGGGCTTTTACTCAAGACATTTTGCTTATTAAGGAAGTTTAGAATTTTTACATTTATAATACCACAGAAAACCTTTCCCAGGTTACTGTTCACACAAATGCCTCTGTAATTGTTAGGGTCAAATTTGACTCCGTTTTTAAAGATTGGGGTTATGAGGCCTTGATTCCAGATGTCAGGGAAATAACCTACACTCAGGGTCAAATTAAACAGTTTTAATATGGCCAATTGAAATGTTGCACCAGTGAGTTTGAGCATCTCATTTAGGATGCCATCAGGTCGGCATGCTTTTTAAATTTGAGGGTCTGAAGTTTCTTATAGAGCTCCTGGTCAGTAATAGTTTAGTTTCTTATAGAGCTCCTGGTCTGTAATAGTTTAGTGTCTTATAGAGCTCCTGGTCAGTAATAGTTTAGTTTCTTATAGAGCTCCTGGTCAGTAATAGTTTAGTTTCTTATAGAGCTCCTGGTCAGTAATAGTTTAGTCTCTTATAGAGCTCCTGGTCAGTAATAGTTTAGTCTCTTATAGAGCTCCTGGTCACTAATAGTTTAGTCTCCTATAGAGGTCCTGGACAGTAACTGGTGAGTCCAGTGGATGTTGATTGTCCTTTATAGCTTTTTCTAATCCATTCAACTTCTCATGAATTTGGCGTTGTTCTGCGTTTGTGTGAATTTGAGCGGTGTTGTAGAGAGTTTTAAAATGGGTTGTCCATATGTCACCATGTTGAATCACTAATTCCTCTTGTTTAGATGTTGTTGTTTTTTCAATTTTGCCAGGAGTTGTTTCAAATCAAATATATTTATAAAGCCATTTACATTTACATTTAAGTCATTTAGCAGACGCTCTTATCCAGAGCGACTTACAAATTGGTGCATTCACCTTATGACATCCAGTGGAACAGTCACTTTACAATAGTGCATCTAAATCTTAAAGGGGGGTGAGAGGGATTACTTATCCTATCCTAGGTATTCCTTAAAGAGGTGGGGTTTCAGGTGTCTCCGGAAGGTGGTGATTGACTCCGCTGTCCTGGCGTCGTGAGGGAGTTTGTTCCACCATTGGGGGCCAGAGCAGCGAACAGTTTTGACTGGGCTGAGCGGGAGCTGTACTTCCTCAGTGGTAGGGAGGCGAGCAGGCCAGAGGTGGATGAACGCAGTGCCCTTGTTTGGGTGTAGGGCCTGATCAGAGCCTGGAGGTACTGAGGTGCCGTTCCCCTCACAGCTCCGTAGGCAAGCACCATGGTCTTGTAGCGGATGCGAGCTTCAACTGGAAGCCAGTGGAGAGAACGGAGGAGCGGGGTGACGTGAGAGAACTTGGGAAGGTTGAACACCAGACGGGCTGCGGCGTTCTGGATGAGTTGAAGGGGTTTAATGGCACAGGCAGGGAGCCCAGCCAACAGCGAGTTGCAGTAATCCAGACGGGAGATGACAATTGCCTGGATTAGGACCTGCGCCGCTTCCTGTGTGAGGCAGGGTCGTACTCTGCGGATGTTGTAGAGCATGAACCTACAGGAACGGGCCACCGCCTTGATGTTGGTTGAGAACGACAGGGTGTTGTCCAGGATCACGCCAAGGTTCTTAGCGCTCTGGGAGGAGGACACAATGGAGTTGTCAACCGTGATGGCGAGATCATGGAACGGGCAGTCCTTCCCCGGGAGGAAGAGCAGCTCCTTCTTGCCGAGGTTCAGCTTGAGGTGGTGATCCGTCATCCACACTGATATGTCTGCCAGACATGCAGAGATGCGATTCGCCACCTGGTCATCAGAAGGGGGAAAGGAGAAGATTAATTGTGTGTCGTCTGCATAGCAATGATAGGAGAGACCATGTGAGGTTATGACAGAGCCAAGTGACTTGGTGTATAGCGAGAATAGGAGAGGGCCTAGAACAGAGCCCTGGGGGACACCAGTGGTGAGAGCGCGTGGTGAGGAGACAGATTCTCGCCACGCCACCTGGTAGGAGCGACCTGTCAGGTAGGACGCAATCCAAGCGTGGGCCGCGCCGGAGATGCCCAACTCGGAGAGGGTGGAGAGGAGGATCTGATGGTTCACAGTATCGAAGGCAGCCGATAGATCTAGAAGGATGAGAGCAGAGGAGAGAGAGTTAGCTTTAGCAGTGCAGAGCGCCTCCGTGATACAGAGGAGAGCAGTCTCAGTTGAATGACTAGTCTTGAAACCTGACTGATTTGGATCAAGAAGGTCATTCAGAGAGAGATAGCGGAAGAGCTGGCCAAGGACGGCACGTTCAAGAGTTTTTGAGAGAAAAGAAAGAAGGGATACTGGTCTGTAATTGTTGACATCGGAGGGATCGAGTGTAGGTTTTTTCAGAAGGGTGCAACTCTCGCTCTCTTGAAGACGGAAGGGACGTAGCCAGCGGTCAGGGATGAGTTGATGAGCGAGGTGAGGTAAGGGAGAAGGTCTCCGGAAATGGTCTGGAGAAGAGAGGAGGGGATAGGGTCAAGCGGGCAGGTTGTTGGGCGGCCGGCCGTCACAAGACGCGAGATTTCATCTGGAGAGAGAGGGAGAAAGAGGTCAGAGCACAGGGTAGGGCAGTGTGAGCAGAACCGCGTCGTTTGACTTAGCAAACGAGGATCGGATGTCGTCGACCTTCTTTTCAAAATAGTTGACGAAGTCATCTGCAGAGAGGGAGGAGGGAGGGGAGGGGGAGGAGGATTCAGGTGGCAAAGAGCTTCCTAGGGTTAGAGGCAGATGCTTGGAATTTAGCGTGGTAGAAAGTGGCTTTAGCAGCAGAGACAGAGGAGGAAAATGTAGAGAGGAGGGAGTGAAAGGATGCCAGGTCCGCAGGGAGGCGAGTTTTCCTCCATTTCCGCTCGGCTGCCCGGAGCCTTGTTCTGTGAGCTCGCAATGAGTCATCGAGCCACGGAGCTGGAGGAGAGGACCGAGCCGGCCTGGAGGATAGGGGACATAGAGAGTCAAAGGATGCAGAGAGGGAGGAGAGGAGGGTTGAGGAGGCAGAATCAGGAGATAGGTTGGAGAAGGTTTGAGCAGAGGGAAGAGATGATAGGATGGAAGAGGAGAGAGTAGCGGGGGGAGAGAGCGAAGGTTGGGACGGCGCGATACCATCCGAGTAGGGGCAGTGTGGGAGGTGTTGGATGAGAGCGAGAGGGAAAAGGATACAAGGTAGTGGTCGGAGACTTGGAGGGGAGTTGCAATGAGGTTAGTGGAAGAACAGCATCTAGTAAAGATGAGGTCGAGCGTATTGCCTGCCTTGTGAGTAGGGGGAAGGTGAGAGGGTGAGGTCAAAAGAGGAGAGGAGTGGAAAGAAGGAGGCAGAGAGGAATGAGTCAAAGGTAGACGTGGGGAGGTTAAAGTCACCCAGAACTGTGAGAGGTGAGCCGTCCTCAGGAAAGGAGCTTATCAAGGCATCAAGCTCATTGATGAACTCTCCGAGGGAACCTGGAGGGCGATAAATGATAAGGATGTTAAGCTTGAAAGGGCTGGTAACTGTGACAGCATGGAATTCAAAGGAGGCGATAGACAGATGGGTAAGGGGAGAAAGAGAGAATGACCACTTGGGAGAGATGAGGATCCCGGTGCCACCACCCCGCTGACCAGAAGCTCTCGGGGTGTGCGAGAACACGTGGGCGGACGAAGAGAGAGCAGTAGGAGTAGCAGTGTTGTCTGTGGTGATCCATGTTTCCGTCAGTGCCAAGAAGTCGAGGGACTGGAGGGAGGCATAGGCTGAGATGAACTCTACCTTGTTGACCGCAGATCGGCAGTTCCAGAGGCTACCGGAGACCTGGAACTCCACGTGGGTCGTGCGCGCTGGGACCACCAGATTAGGGTGGCCGCGGCCACGCGGTGTGGGGCGTTTGTATGGTCTGTGCAGAGAGGAGAGAACAGGGATAGACAGACACATAGTTGACAGGCTACAGAAGAGGCTACGCTAATGCAAAGGAGATTGGAATGACAAGTGGACTACACGTCTCGAAAGTTCAGAAAGTTAAGCTTACGTAGCAAGAATCTTATTGACTAAAATGATTAAAATGATACAGTACTGCTGAAGTAGGCTAGCTGGCAGTGGCTGCATTGTTGACACTACACTAATCAAGTCGTTCCGTTGAGTGTAATAGTTTCTACAGTGCTGCTATTCGGGGGCTAGCTGGCTAGCAAGTAGTGTTGTTTACGTTACGTTGCGTTAAAACAACGACAATAGCTGGCTAGCTAACCTAGAAAATCGCTCTAGTCTACACAGTTATCTTTGATACAAAGACGGCTATGTAGCTAGCTATGTAGCTAGCTATGATCAAACAAATCAAACCGTTGTACTGTAATGAAATGAAATTAAAATGTGATACTACCTGTGAATGCGACCGGGTTGTTGAGTCTATTCAGAAGACGTTGGCTAGCTGTTGGCTAGCTGTTGGCTAGCTAGCAGAGTCTCCTACGTTAAGGACGACAAATAGCTGGCTAGCTAACCTCGGTAAATTAAGATAATCACTCTAAGACTACACACTCTAAACCTAAACTACACAATTATCTTGGATACGAAGATACGAAGACAGCAAAGACAGCTATGTAGCTAGCTAACACTACACTAATCAAGTCGTTCAGTTGAGTGTAATAGTTTCACCAGTGCAGCTAATCAGTGGACGTTAGCTAGCTGGCTGGCTAGTGAAGACTACGTTAGGACGGCGAAATACGATAATTACGCAATTATCTTTGATACAAAGACGGCTATGTACCTAGCTGAGAAGAAATTGCTAAGATTGGACAAATCAAACCGTTGTGCTATAAGGAAATATAATGAAGTGTAATGAAATGTGATGAAAAAGTTATACTACCTGCGGGAGCGAAGTGCCGATGCGACCACTCACTCCAACCCGGAAGCCCTTCTTACATCAGCTTATATCTCAAAGTGCTGTACAGAAACCCAGCCTAAAACCTCAAACAGCAAGCAATGCAGGTGTAGAAGCACGGTGGCTAGGAAAAACTCCCTAGAAAGGCCAAAACCTAGGAAGAAACCTAGAGAGGAACCAGGCTATGTGGGGTGGCCAGTCCTCTTCTGGCTGTGCCGGGTGGAGATTATAACAGAACGTGGCCAAGATGTTCAAATGTTCATGAATGACCAGCATGGTCGAATAATAAGGCTGAACAGTTGAAACTGGAGTAGCAGCACGGCCAGGTGGACTGGGGACAGCAAGGAGTCATCATGTCAGGTGGCCAGTCCTCTTCTGGCTGTGCCGGGTGGAGATTATAACAGAACGTGGCCAAGATGTTCAAATGTTCATGAATGACCAGCTTGGTCGAATAATAATAAGGCAGAACAGTTGAAACTGGAGTAGCAGCACGGCCAGGTGGACTGGGGACAGCAAGGAGTCATCATGTCAGGTAGTCCTGAGGCATGGTCCTAGGGCTCAGGTCCTCCGAGAAAGAAAGAGAGAAAGAGAGAATTAGAGAGAGCACACTTAAATTCACACAGGACACCGAAGAGGACAGGAGAAGTACTCCAGATATAACAAACAGACCCTAGCCCCCGACACATAAACTACTGCAGCATAAATACTGGCTGAGGCTGAGACAGGAGGGGTCAGGAGGCACTGTGGCCCCATCAGAGGACACCCCCAGACAGGGCCAAACAGGAAGGATATAACCCCACCCACTTTGCCAAAGCACAGCCCCCACACCACTAGAGGGATATCTTCAACCACCAACTTACCATCCTGAGACAAGGCTGAGTATCGCCCACAAAGATCTCCGCCACGGCACCACCCAAGGGGCAAGGGGGGCAACCCAGACAGGATGATCACATCAGTGACTCAACCCACTCAGGTGACGCACCCCTCCCAGGGACGGTATGAGAGAACCCCAGTAAGCCAGTGACTCAGCCCCTGTAATAGGGTTAGAGGCAGAGAATCCCAGTGGAAAGAGGGGAACCGGCCAGGCAGAGACAGTAAGGGCGGTTCATTGCTCCAGAGCCTTTCCGTTCACCTTCCCCGTAAAGGCTTAAAGGTTGAGACCGAGTTTGCGTCTCTGACATGGGTAGGCAGACCGTTCCATAAAAATGGAGCTCTATAGAGAAAGCCCTGCCTCCAGCAGTTTGCTTAGAAATTCTAGGGACAATTAGGAGGCCTGCGTCTTGTGACCATAGCGTACGTGTAGGTATGTACTGCAGGACCAAATCAGAGAGATAGGTAGGAGCAAGCCCATGTAATGCTTTGTAGGTTAGCAGTAAAACCTTGAAATCAGCCCTTGCTTTGACAGGAAGCCAGTGTAGGGAGGCTAGCACTGGAGTAATATGACCCAGGCTTCTACAGAGCTGCAACAGATCCCTTCCGTTGTTGTTGACGGTGCTGTGACTGTTGTTCCTATGGGGAGATTAAGACATTTAGAGACACTATGGCCTGTAATGAAGCTGTCCCCTCGTGTGCTCATTAGATCAAGTAGTGTTCCTGTGCGCGCATTTGTGTCCCCACAGATGAGGACATTTCCCTGGGCCTCTCTCTCTCTCTCTCTCTCTCTATCTATATAATTCTCTCTCCTGTTTCCCCCTCTCGCTCTCTCTCGCTCTCTCTCGCTCTCTCGCTCTCTCTCTCTCTCTCTCTCTCTCACTCTCTCTCCTGTTCCCCCTCTCTCTATCTCTCTCTCTCTCTCTCTCTCTCTCTCTCTCTCTCTCTCTCTCTCTCTCTCCCTCTCTCTCTCCACTCTCTCCTGTTTCCCCCTCTCTCTCTCTCAGTACAGAAACTATACAGTAGTTATAGATAGTTCAGGTCTTCACAGTAGATTTGCTCCTCTAACTATAGCCTCCAACACAATGACTAGACAGATGTAACCAGAACACTACATCAACATGGATCACAATAATATCTCTATTAGAATCTCTATTATGATCTCTATTAGCATCTCTATTAGCATCTCTATTAGGATCTCTATTAGCATCTCTATTAGCATCTCTATTAGCATCTCTATTAGCATCTCTATTAGGATCTCTATTAGCATCTCTATTAGGATTTATATTAGCATCACTATTAGGATCTCTATTAGCATCTCTATTAGCATCTCTATTAGAATCCCTATTAGCATCTCTATTAGGATTTATATTAGCATCTATATTAGGATCTCTATTAGCATCTCTATTAGCATCTCTATTAGGATCCCTATTAGCATCTCTATTAGATTTCTATTAGCATCTCTATTAGCATCTCTATTAGGATCTCTATTAGGATCTCTATTAGCATCTCTATTAGCATCTCTATTAGTATCTCTATTAGGATCTCTATTAGCATCTATATTAGCATCTCTATTAGCATCTCGATTAGCATCTCTATTAGGATCTCTATTAGGATCTCTATTAGCATCTCTATTAGCATCTCTATTAGGATCCCTATTAGCATCTCTATTAGGATTTCTATTAGCATCTCTATTAGCATCTCTATTAGGATCTCTATTAGGATCTCTATTAGCATCTCTATTAGTATCTCTATTAGGATCTCTATTAGCATCTATATTAGCATCTCTATTAGCATCTCGATTAGCATCTCTATTAGGATCTCTATTAGCATCTCTATTAGCATCTCTATTAGGATCTCTATTAGGATCTCTATTAGCATCTCTATTAGCATCTCTATTAGCTCGCAATTATGATTTCTATTAGCATCACTATTAGGATCTCTATTAGCATCTATATTAGGATCTCTATTAGCATCTCTATTAGCATCTCTATTAGGATCTCTATTAGCATCTCTATTAGGATCTCTATTAGGATCTCTATTAGGATCTCTATTAGGATCTCTATTAGCATCTCTATTAGGATCTCTATTAGCATCTCTATTAGCATCTCTATTAGCTTGCAATTATGATTTCTATTAGCATCACTATTAGGATCTCTATTAGCATCTATATTAGGATCTCTATTAGCATCTCTATTAGCATCTCTATTAGGATCTCTATTAGCATCTCTATTAGTATCTCTATTAGGATCTCTATTAGCATCTATATTAGCATCTCTATTAGCATCTCGATTAGCATCTCTATTAGGATC
>NW_025748591.1:0-33016 GCF_021184085.1 Oncorhynchus gorbuscha
TCTGTCTGTCTGTCTGTCTGTCTGTCTGTCTGTCTGTCTGTCTGTCTGTCTGTCTGTCTGTCTGTCTGTCTGTCTGTCTGTCTGTCTGTCTGTCTGTCTGTCTGTCTGTCTGTCTGTCTGTCTGTCTGTCTGTCTGTCTGTCTGTCTGTCTGTCTGTCTGTCTGTCTGTCTGTCTGTCTGTCTGTCTGTCTGTCTGTCTGTCTGTCTGTCTGTCTGTCTGTCTGTCTGTCTGTCTGTCTGTCTGTCTGTCTGTCTGTCTGTCTGTCTGTCTGTCTGTCTGTCTGTCTGTCTGTCTGTCTGTCTGTCTGTCTGTCTGTCTGTCTGTCTGTCTGTCTGTCTGTCTGTCTGTCTGTCTGTCTGTCTGTCTGTCTGTCTGTCTGTCTGTCTGTCTGTCTGTCTGTCTGTCTGTCTGTCTGTCTGTCTGTCTGTCTGTCTGTCTGTCTGTCTGTCTGTCTGTCTGTCTGTCTGTCTGTCTGTCTGTCTGTCTGTCTGTCTGTCTGTCTGTCTGTCTGTCTGTCTGTCTGTCTGTCTGTCTGTCTGTCTGTCTGTCTGTCTGTCTGTCTGAGTCTCTGAGAGAGTGTCTTTCTGTTTGTGTCTGAGTCTCTGAGAGAGTGTCTGTCTGTTTGTGTTGTGTGTGTGTCTTTGAGTGTGTGTCTGTTTGTGTGTGTGTCTTTGAGTGCGTGTCTGTTTGTGTGTGTGTCTTTGAGTGTGTGTCTGTTTGTGTGTGTCTTTGAGTGTGTGTCTTTGAGTGTGTGTCTGTTTGTGTGTGTGTCTTTGAGTGTGTGTCTGTTTGTGTGTGTGTCTTTGAGTGTGTGTCTGTTTGTGTGTGTGTGTGTGTCTTTGAGTGTGTGTCTTGTTGTTGCTGCATCTGTGTGAGTGAGGATGAGGTCATCAGGACTACTGCTGTGTGTACTGGCTGTCGCGACCGGTGTCCTCCTCGGTTCCCCCGTGACACGTCATCTCAGAGCCCCAGGGTCATTACGGAGAGACCAACCCACAGACCTTCTCCTGGACACTCTCTGAACCCCAACAGCTCCCTCCCTGTCCCCCCTCTCCCTCCCGCCTTCCGACCACGCCCACCAGGCCCCTACCCCCCCATGTGTATCAAGCCCACAGAGATTAAACAAGCCTTTAAGTATGTGAACACGGTGGTGAGCTGTGTGATCTTAGTGGTGGGGATGATCGGTAACTCCACCTTATTAAGGATCATCTATAAGAACAAGTGTATGAGAAACGGACCCAACGTTCTGATTGGCTCTCTTGCCTTGGGGGATCTTCTCTACATCCTCATCGCTATCCCCATCAACGTCTTCAAGGTAGGAGGGGTCACACTAACCCTAACCCCATAAAAAAATGGAACAAACACATGCTGTCAACAGTTATAATAATCAATAGTTATAATAATCAACAGCTGTAGCTATCAGCAGTTATAGTAGTCAACAGTTACAGTAGTCAACAGTTACAGTAGTCAACAGTTACAGTAGTCAACAGTTACAGTAGTCAACAGTTATAATAGTAAACAGTTACAGTAGTCAACAGTTATAGTAGTCAACAGTTATAATATTCAACAGTTATAGTAGTCAACAGTTATAGTAGTCAACAGTTATAATATTCAACAGTTATAGTAGTCAACAGTTACAGTAGTCAACAGTTATAGTAGTCAACAGTTATAATATTCAACAGTTATAGTAGTCAACAGTTATAGTAGTCAACATTTACAGTAGTCAACAGTTACAGTAGTCAACAACAGTTATAGTAGTCAACAGTTATAGTAGTCAACAGTTACAGTAGTCAACATTTACAGTAGTCAACAGTTATAGTAGTCAACAGTTACAGTAGTCAACAGTTATAATATTCAACAGTTATAGTAGTCAACAGTTACAGTAGTCAACAGTTACAGTAGTCAACAGTTACAGTAGTCAACAGTTACAGTAGTCAACAGTTATAATAGTAAACAGTTACAGTAGTCAACAGTTATAGTAGTCAACAGTTATAATATTCAACAGTTATAGTAGTCAACAGTTATAGTAGTCAACAGTTATAATATTCAACAGTTATAGTAGTCAACAGTTACAGTAGTCAACAGTTACAGTAGTCAACAGTTACAGTAGTCAACAGTTATAGTAGTCAACATTTATAGTAGTCAACAGTTACAGTAGTCAACAGTTATAATAGTCAACAGTTACAGTAGTCAACAGTTATTGTTGTCAACAGTTACAGTAGTCAACAGTTACAGTAGTCAACAGTTACAGTAGTCAACAGTTACAGTAGTCAACATTTACAGCCGTCAACAGTTATAGTAGTCAACAGTTACAGTAGTCAACAGTTACAGTAGTCAACAGTTACAGTAGTCAACAGTTATATTAGTCAACAGTTATAATATTCAACAGTTATAGTAGTCAACAGTTATAGTAGTCAACAGTTACAGTAGTCAACAGTTATAGTAGTCAACATTTACAGTAGTCAACGGTTACAGTAGTCAACATGTACAGTAATAATATAATAATATAATAATAATATATGCCATTTAGCAGACGCTTTTATCCAAAGCGACTTACAGTCATGTGTGCATACATTCTACGTATGGGTGGTCCCGGGGATCGAACTCACTACCCTGGCGTTACAAGCGCCATGCTCTACCAACTGAGCTACAGAAGGACCACACACAGTAGTCAACAGTTACTGTAGTCAACAGTTATAATAGTCAACAACAGTTACAGTAGTCAACATTTACAGTAGTCAACAGTTATAATAGTCAACAGTTACAGTAGTCAACAGTTACAGTAGTCAAAAATAGTTATAGTAGTCAAAAGTTATAGTAGTCAACAGTTATAGTAGTCAACAGTTACAGTAGTCAACAGTTACAGTAGTCAACCGTTACAGTAGTCAACAGTTACAGTAGTCAACAGTTACAGTAGTCAACAGTTATAATAGTAAACAGTTACAGTAGTCAACAGTTATAGTAGTCAACAGTTCTGACCGTCAATAGTTATAGTAGTCAACAGTTATAGTAGTCAACAGTTATAGTAGTCAACAGTTATAATATTCAACAGTTATAGTAGTCAACAGTTATAGTAGTCAACAGTTATAATATTCAACAGTTATAGTAGTCAACAGTTACAGTAGTCAACAGTTACAGTAGTCAACAGTTATAGTAGTCAACATTTATAGTAGTCAACAGTTACAGTAGTCAACAGTTATAATAGTCAACAGTTACAGTAGTCAACAGTTATTGTTGTCAACAGTTACAGTAGTCAACAGTTACAGTAGTCAACAGTTACAGTAGTCAACAGTTACAGTAGTCAACATTTACAGCCGTCAACAGTTATAGTAGTCAACAGTTACAGTAGTCAACAGTTACAGTAGTCAACAGTTACAGTAGTCAACAGTTATATTAGTCAACAGTTATAATATTCAACAGTTATAGTAGTCAACAGTTATAGTAGTCAACAGTTACAGTAGTCAACAGTTATAGTAGTCAACATTTACAGTAGTCAACGGTTACAGTAGTCAACATGTACAGTAGTCAACAGTTACTGTAGTCAACAGTTATAATAGTCAACAACAGTTACAGTAGTCAACATTTACAGTAGTCAACAGTTATAATAGTCAACAGTTACAGTAGTCAACAGTTACAGTAGTCAAAAATAGTTATAGTAGTCAAAAGTTATAATAGTCAACAGTTATAGTAGTCAACAGTTACAGTAGTCAACAGTTACAGTAGTCAACAGTTATAGTAGTCAACAGTTACAGTAGTCAACAGTTATAGTAGTCAACATTTACAGTAGTCAACAGTTACAGTAGTCAACAGTTACAGTAGTCAACAGTTATAATAGTCAACAGTTACAGTAGTCAACAGTTATTGTTGTCAACAGTTACAGTAGTCAACAGTTACAGTAGTCAACAGTTACAGTAGTCAACAGTTATAGTAGTGAACAGTTATAGTAGTCAAAATTTACAGTAGTCAACAGTTACTGTAGTCAACAGTTATAATAGTCAACAGTTACAGTAGTCAACAGTTGCAGTAGTCAAAAATAGTTATAGTAGTCAAAAGTTATAGTAGTCAACAGTTATAGTAGTCAACAGTTACAGTAGTCAACAGTTATAGTAGTCAACATTTACAGTATTCAACGGTTACAGTAGTCAACATGTACAGTAGTCAACAGTTACTGTAGTCAACAGTTATAATAGTCAACAACAGTTACAGTAGTCAACAGTTACAGTAGTCAACAGTTATAGTAGTCAACATTTACAGTAGTCAACGGTTACAGTAGTCAACATGTACAGTAGTCAACAGTTACAGTAGTCAACAGTTATAATCTTCAACAACAGTTACAGTAGTAAACAGTTACAGTAGTCAACAGTTACAGTAGTCAACATTTACAGTAGTCAACAGTTACAGTAGTCAACAGTTACAGTAGTCAACAGTTATAGTAGTCAACAGTTATAGTAGTCAAAATTGACAGTAGTCAACAGTTACTGTAGTCAACAGTTACAGTAGTCAACAGTTATAAAAGTCAACAGTTATAATAGTCAACAACAGTTACAGTAGTCAACATTTACAGTAGTCAACAGTTACAGTAGTCAACAGTTACAGTAGTCAACAGTTACAGTAGTCATCTGTTACAGTAGTCAAAAATAGTTATAGTAGTCAAAAGTTATAGTAGTCAACAGTTATAGTAGTCAACAGTTACAGTAGTCAACAGTTACAGTAGTCAACAGTTATAGTAGTCAACAGTTACAGTAGTTAACAGTTACAGTAGTCAACATTTACAGTAGTCAACAGTTACAGTAGTCAACAGTTATAGTAGTCAACAGTTACAGTAGTCAACATTTACAGTAGTCAACAGTTATAATAGTCAACAGTTACAGTAGTCAACATTTATAGTAGTCAACAGTTACAGTAGTCAACAGTTACAGTAGTCAACAGTTATAGTAGTCAACAGTTATAGTAGTCAACATTTACAGTAGTCAACATTTACAGTAGTCAACAGTTAAAGTAGTCAACAGTTACAGTAGTCAACAGTTACAGTAGTCAACAACAGTTACAGTAGTCAACAGTTATAATAGTCAACAGTTATAGTAGTCAACAGTTACAGTAGTCAACAGTTACAGTAGTCAACAGTTATAATAGTCAACAGTTATAGTAGTCAACATTGACAGTAGTCAACAGTTACAGTAGTCGACATTTACAGTAGTCAACAGTTACAGTAGTCAACAGTTACAGTAGTCAACAGTTATAATAGTCAACAACAGTTACAGTAGTCAACAGTTACAGTAGTCAACAGTTACAATAGTCAACAGTTATAGTAGTCAACATTTACAGTAGTCAACATTTACAGTAGTCAACATTTACAGTAGTCAACAGTTATAATAGTCAACAACAGTTACAGTAGTCAACTTTTACAGTAGTCAACATTTACAGTAGTCAACAGTTACAGTAGTCAACAGTTACAGTAGTCAACATTTACAGTAGTCAACAGTTACAGTAGTCAACAGTTATAGTAGTCAACAGTTACAGTAGTCAACATTTACAGTAGTCAACAGTTATAATAGTCAACAGTTACAGTAGTCAACAGTTATAGTAGTCAACAGTTACAGTAGTCAACATTTACAGTAGTCAACAGTTATAATAGTCAACAGTTACAGTAGTCAACAGTTATAATCTTCAACAACAGTTACAGTAGTCAACATTTACAGTAGTCAACAGTTACAGTAGTCAACAGTTACAGTAGTCAACAGTTACAGTAGTCAACAGTTACAGTAGTCAACAGTGACAGTAGTCAACAGTGACAGTAGTCAACAGTTATAATAGTCAACAGTTATAGTAGTCCCACAGTTATAGTAGTCAACAGTTACAGTAGTCAACAGTTACAGTAGTCAACAGTTACAGTAGTCAACAGTTACAGTAGTCAACAGTTACAGTAGTCAACAGTTATAGTAGTCAACAGTTATAGTAGTCAACATTTACAGTAGTCAACAGTTACAGTAGTCAACAGTTACAGTAGTCAACAGTTATAGTAGTCAACAGTTATAGTAGTCAACATTTACAGTAGTCAACATTTACAGTAGTCAACAGTTACAGTAGTCAACAGTTACAGTAGTCAACAGTTACAGTAGTCAACATTTACAGTAGTCAACAGTTACAGTAGTCAACAGTTACAGTAGTCAACAGTTACAGTAGTCAACAGTTATAGTAGTCAACATTTACAGTAGTCAACAGTTACAGTAGTCAACATTTACAGTAGTCAACAGTTACTGTAGTCAACAGTTACAGTAGTCAACAGTTATAAAAGTCAACAGTTATAATAGTCAACAACAGTTACAGTAGTCAACATTTACAGTAGTCAACAGTTATAATAGTCAACAGTTACAGTAGTCAACAGTTACAGTAGTCAAAAATAGTTATAGTAGTCAACAGTTATAGTAGTCAACAGTTATAGTAGTCAACAGTTACAGTAGTCAACAGTTACAGTAGTCAACAGTTATAGTAGTCAACATTTACAGTAGTCAACAGTTACAGTAGTCAACAGTTACAGTAGTCAACAGTTATAGTAGTCAACAGTTATAGTAGTCAACATTTACAGTAGTCAACAGTTACAGTAGTCAACAGTTATAGTAGTCAACAGTTATAGTAGTCAACATTTACAGTAGTCAACATTTACAGTAGTCAACAGTTACAGTAGTCAACAGTTACAGTAGTCAACATTTACAGTAGTCAACAGTTACAGTAGTCAACATTTACAGTAGTCAACAGTTACAGTAGTCAACAGTTACAGTAGTCAACAGTTACAGTAGTCAACAGTTATAGTAGTCAACAGTTATAGTAGTCAACATTTACAGTAGTCAACAGTTACAGTAGTCAACATTTACAGTAGTCAACAGTTACAGTAGTCAACAGTTACAGTAGTCAACAGTTATAATAGTCAACAACAGTTACAGTAGTCAACAACAGTTACAGTAGTCAACAGTTACAGTAGTCAACAGTTAAATTAGTCAACAGTTATAATAGTCAACAACAGTTACAGTAGTCAACAGTTACAGTAGTCAACAGTTATAATAGTCAACAGTTATAGTAGTCAACATTGACAGTAGTCAACAGTTACAGTAGTCGACATTTACAGTAGTCAACAGTTACAGTAGTCAACAGTTACAGTAGTCAACAGTTATAATAGTCAACAACAGTTACAGTAGTCAACAGTTACAGTAGTCAACAGTTATAGTAGTCAACATTTACAGTAGTCAACATTTACAGTAGTCAACATTTACAGTAGTCAACATTTACAGTAGTCAACAACAGTTACAGTAGTCAACATGTACAGTAGTCAACATTTACAGTAGTCAACAGTTACAGTAGTCAACAGTTACAGTAGTCAACATTTACAGTAGTCAACAGTTACAGTAGTCAACAGTTATAGTAGTCAACAGTTACAGTAGTCAACATTTACAGTAGTCAACAGTTATAATAGTCAACAGTTACAGTAGTCAACATTTATAGTAGTCAACAGTTACAGTAGTCAACAGTTACAGTAGTCAACAGTTATAGTAGTCAACAGTTATAGTAGTCAACATTTACAGTAGTCAACATTTACAGTAGTCAACAGTTAAAGTAGTCAACAGTTACAGTAGTCAACAGTTACAGTAGTCAACAACAGTTACAGTAGTCAACAGTTATAATAGTCAACAGTTATAGTAGTCAACAGTTACAGTAGTCAACAGTTATAGTAGTCAACAGTTACAGTAGTCAACAGTTACAGTAGTCAACATTTACAGTAGTCAACAGTTACAGTAGTCAACAGTTACAGTAGTCAACAGTTACTGTAGTCAACAGTTACAGTAGTCAACAGTTATAAAAGTCAACAGTTATAATAGTCAACAACAGTTACAGTAGTCAACATTTACAGTAGTCAACAGTTATAATAGTCAACAGTTACAGTAGTCAACAGTTACAGTAGTCAAAAATAGTTATAGTAGTCAACAGTTATAGTAGTCAACAGTTATAGTAGTCAACAGTTACAGTAGTCAACAGTTACAGTAGTCAACAGTTATAGTAGTCAACATTTACAGTAGTCAACATTTACAGTAGTCAACATTTACAGTAGTCAACATTTACAGTAGTCAACAACAGTTACAGTAGTCAACATTTACAGTAGTCAACATTTACAGTAGTCAACAGTTACAGTAGTCAACAGTTACAGTAGTCAACATTTACAGTAGTCAACAGTTACAGTAGTCAACAGTTATAGTAGTCAACAGTTACAGTAGTCAACATTTACAGTAGTCAACAGTTATAATAGTCAACAGTTACAGTAGTCAACAGTTACAGTAGTCAACATTTACAGTAGTCAACATTTATAATAGTCAACAGTTACAGTAGTCAACAGTTATAATCTTCAACAACAGTTACAGTAGTCAACATTTACAGTAGTCAACAGTTACAGTAGTCAACATTTACAGTAGTCAACAGTGACAGTAGTCAACAGTTATAATAGTCAACAGTTATAGTAGTCCCACAGTTATAGTAGTCAACAGTTATAGTAGTCAACAGTTACAGTAGTCAACAGTTACAGTAGTCAACAGTTATAGTAGTCAACAGTTACAGTAGTCAACAGTTACAGTAGTCAACAGTTATAGTAGTCAACAGTTATAGTAGTCAACATTTACAGTAGTCAACAGTTACAGTAGTCAACATTTACAGTAGTCAACAGTTACAGTAGTCAACAGTTACAGTAGTCAACAGTTACAGTAGTCAACAACAGTTACAGTAGTCAACAGTTATAATAGTCAACAGTTATAGTAGTCAACAGTTACAGTAGTCAACAGTTACAGTAGTCAACATTTACAGTAGTCAACAGTTACAGTAGTCAACATTTACAGTAGTCAACAGTTATAATAGTCAACAGTTACAGTAGTCAACAGTTATAGTAGTCAACAGTTACAGTAGTCAACATTTACAGTAGTCAACAGTTACAGTAGTCAACAGTTACAGTAGTCAACAGTTATAGTAGTCAACAGTTATAGTAGTCAACATTTAAGTAGTCAACAGTTACAGTAGTCAACAGTTACAGTAGTCAACAGTTATAATAGTCAACAGTTACAGTAGTCAAAAATAGTTATAGTAGTCAACAGTTATAGTAGTCAACAGTTATAGTAGTCAACAGTTACAGTAGTCAACAGTTACAGTAGTCAACAGTTATAGTAGTCAACATTTACAGTAGTCAACAGTTACAGTAGTCAACAGTTACAGTAGTCAACAGTTATAATAGTCAACAACAGTTACAGTAGTCAACATTTACAGTAGTCAACAGTTATAATAGTCAACAGTTACAGTAGTCAAAAATAGTTATAGTAGTCAACAGTTATAGTAGTCAACAGTTATAGTAGTCAACAGTTACAGTAGTCAACAGTTACAGTAGACAACAGTTATAGTAGTCAACATTTACAGTAGTCAACAGTTACAGTAGTCAACAGTTATAGTAGTCAACATTTACAGTAGTCAACAGTTACAGTAGTCAACAGTTACAATAGTCAACAGTTACAGTAGTCAACAGTTACAGTAGTCAACAGTTATAATAGTCAACAGTTATAGTAGTCCCACAGTTATAGTAGTCAACAGTTAAAGTAGTCAACAGTTATAGTAGTCAACAGTTACAGTAGTCAACAGTTACAGTAGTCAACATTTACAGTAGTCAACAGTTACAGTAGTCAACAGTTACAGTAGTCAACAGTTATAGTAGTCAACAGTTATAGTAGTCAACATTTACAGTAGTCAACAGTTACAGTAGTCAACATTTACAGTAGTCAACAGTTACAGTAGTCAACAGTTACAGTAGTCAACAGTTATAATAGTCAACAGTTATAGTAGTCAACATTGACAGTAGTCAACAGTTACAGTAGTCGACAGTTACAGTAGTCAACAGTTACAGTAGTCAACATTTACAGTAGTCAACATTTACAGTAGTCAACATTTACAGTAGTCAACAACAGTTACAGTAGTAAACAGTTACAGTAGTCAACAGTTATAGTAGTCAACATTTACAGTAGTCAACATTTACAGTAGTCAACATTTACAGTAGTCAACATTTACAGTAGTCAACAACAGTTACAGTAGTCAACATGTACAGTAGTCAACATTTACAGTAGTCAACAGTTACAGTAGTCAACAGTTACAGTAGTCAACATTTACAGTAGTCAACAGTTACAGTAGTCAACAGTTATAGTAGTCAACAGTTACAGTAGTCAACATTTATAGTAGTCAACAGTTACAGTAGTCAACAGTTACAGTAGTCAACATTTATAGTAGTCAACAGTTACAGTAGTCAACAGTTACAGTAGTCAACAGTTATAGTAGTCAACAGTTATAGTAGTCAACATTTACAGTAGTCAACATTTACAGTAGTCAACAGTTACAGTAGTCAACAGTTACAGTAGTCAACAGTTATAATAGTCAACAGTTATAGTAGTCAACAGTTACAATAGTCAACAGTTATAGTAGTCAACAGTTACAGTAGTCAACAGTTATAGTAGTCAACAGTTACAGTAGTCAACAGTTACAGTAGTCAACATTTACAGTAGTCAACAGTTACAGTAGTCAACAGTTACAGTAGTCAACAGTTACTGTAGTCAACAGTTACAGTAGTCAACAGTTATAAAAGTCAACAGTTATAATAGTCAACAACAGTTACAGTAGTCAACATTTACAGTAGTCAACAGTTATAATAGTCAACAGTTACAGTAGTCAACAGTTACAGTAGTCAAAAATAGTTATAGTAGTCAACAGTTATAGTAGTCAACAGTTATAGTAGTCAACAGTTACAGTAGTCAACAGTTACAGTAGTCAACAGTTATAGTAGTCAACATTTACAGTAGTCAACATTTACAGTAGTCAACATTTACAGTAGTCAACATTTACAGTAGTCAACAACAGTTACAGTAGTCAACATTTACAGTAGTCAACATTTACAGTAGTCAACAGTTACAGTAGTCAACAGTTACAGTAGTCAACATTTACAGTAGTCAACAGTTACAGTAGTCAACAGTTATAGTAGTCAACAGTTACAGTAGTCAACATTTACAGTAGTCAACAGTTATAATAGTCAACAGTTACAGTAGTCAACAGTTACAGTAGTCAACATTTACAGTAGTCAACATTTATAATAGTCAACAGTTACAGTAGTCAACAGTTATAATCTTCAACAACAGTTACAGTAGTCAACATTTACAGTAGTCAACAGTTACAGTAGTCAACAGTTACAGTAGTCAACAGTGACAGTAGTCAACAGTTATAATAGTCAACAGTTATAGTAGTCCCACAGTTATAGTAGTCAACAGTTATAGTAGTCAACAGTTACAGTAGTCAACAGTTACAGTAGTCAACATTTACAGTAGTCAACAGTTACAGTAGTCAACAGTTACAGTAGTCAACAGTTATAGTAGTCAACAGTTATAGTAGTCAACAGTTACAGTAGTCAACAGTTATAGTAGTCAACAGTTATAGTAGTCAACATTTACAGTAGTCAACATTTACAGTAGTCAACAGTTACAGTAGTCAACAGTTATAGTAGTCAACAGTTACAGTAGTCAACAGTTACAGTAGTCAACATTTACAGTAGTCAACAGTTATAATAGTCAACAGTTACAGTAGTCAACATTTATAGTAGTCAACAGTTACAGTAGTCAACAGTTACAGTAGTCAACAGTTATAGTAGTCAACATTTACAGTAGTCAACATTTACAGTAGTCAACATTTACAGTAGTCAACAGTTACAGTAGTCAACAGTTACAGTAGTCAACAACAGTTACAGTAGTCAACAGTTATAATAGTCAACAGTTATAGTAGTCAACAGTTACAGTAGTCAACAGTTATAGTAGTCAACAGTTACAGTAGTCAACAGTTATAGTAGTCAACAGTTATAGTAGTCAACATTTACAGTAGTCAACATTTACAGTAGTCAACAGTTACAGTAGTCAACAGTTATAGTAGTCAACAGTTACAGTAGTCAACAGTTACAGTAGTCAACATTTACAGTAGTCAACAGTTATAATAGTCAACAGTTACAGTAGTCAACATTTATAGTAGTCAACAGTTACAGTAGTCAACAGTTACAGTAGTCAACAGTTATAGTAGTCAACATTTACAGTAGTCAACATTTACAGTAGTCAACATTTACAGTAGTCAACAGTTACAGTAGTCAACAGTTACAGTAGTCAACAACAGTTACAGTAGTCAACAGTTATAATAGTCAACAGTTATAGTAGTCAACAGTTACAGTAGTCAACAGTTATAGTAGTCAACAGTTACAGTAGTCAACAGTTACAGTAGTCAACAGTTACAGTAGTCAACAGTTACAGTAGTCAACAGTTATAGTAGTCAACAGTTATAGTAGTCAACATTTACAGTAGTCAACAGTTACAGTAGTCAACATTTACAGTAGTCAACAGTTACTGTAGTCAACAGTTACAGTAGTCAACAGTTATAAAAGTCAACAGTTATAATAGTCAACAACAGTTACAGTAGTCAACATTTACAGTAGTCAACAGTTATAATAGTCAACAGTTACAGTAGTCAACAGTTACAGTAGTCAAAAATAGTTATAGTAGTCAACAGTTATAGTAGTCAACAGTTATAGTAGTCAACAGTTACAGTAGTCAACAGTTACAGTAGTCAACAGTTATAGTAGTCAACATTTACAGTAGTCAACAGTTACAGTAGTCAACAGTTATAATAGTCAACATTTACAGTAGTCAACAGTTACAGTAGTCAACAGTTACAGTAGTCAACAGTTATAGTAGTCAACAGTTATAGTAGTCAACATTTACAGTAGTCAACAGTTACAGTAGTCAACATTTACAGTAGTCAACAGTTACAGTAGTCAACAGTTACAGTAGTCAACAGTTATAATAGTCAACAACAGTTACAGTAGTCAACAACAGTTACAGTAGTCAACAGTTACAGTAGTCAACAGTTAAATTAGTCAACAGTTATAATAGTCAACAACAGTTACAGTAGTCAACAGTTACAGTAGTCAACAGTTATAATAGTCAACAGTTACAGTAGTCAACAGTTACAGTAGTCAACATTTACAGTAGTCAACAGTTACAGTAGTCAACAGTTATAGTAGTCAACAGTTACAGTAGTCAACATTTATAGTAGTCAACAGTTACAGTAGTCAACAGTTACAGTAGTCAACATTTATAGTAGTCAACAGTTACAGTAGTCAACAGTTACAGTAGTCAACAGTTATAGTAGTCAACAGTTATAGTAGTCAACATTTACAGTAGTCAACATTTACAGTAGTCAACAGTTACAGTAGTCAACAGTTACAGTAGTCAACAGTTATAATAGTCAACAGTTATAGTAGTCAACAGTTACAATAGTCAACAGTTATAGTAGTCAACAGTTACAGTAGTCAACAGTTATAGTAGTCAACAGTTACAGTAGTCAACAGTTACAGTAGTCAACATTTACAGTAGTCAACATTTACAGTAGTCAACAGTTACAGTAGTCAACAGTTATAGTAGTCAACAGTTACAGTAGTCAACATTTACAGTAGTCAACAGTTATAATAGTCAACAGTTACAGTAGTCAACAGTTACAGTAGTCAACATTTACAGTAGTCAACATTTATAATAGTCAACAGTTACAGTAGTCAACAGTTATAATCTTCAACAACAGTTACAGTAGTCAACATTTACAGTAGTCAACAGTTACAGTAGTCAACAGTTACAGTAGTCAACAGTGACAGTAGTCAACAGTTATAATAGTCAACAGTTATAGTAGTCCCACAGTTATAGTAGTCAACAGTTATAGTAGTCAACAGTTACAGTAGTCAACAGTTACAGTAGTCAACAGTTATAGTAGTCAACAGTTACAGTAGTCAACAGTTACAGTAGTCAACAGTTATAGTAGTCAACAGTTATAGTAGTCAACATTTACAGTAGTCAACAGTTACAGTAGTCAACATTTACAGTAGTCAACAGTTACAGTAGTCAACAGTTACAGTAGTCAACAGTTACAGTAGTCAACAACAGTTACAGTAGTCAACAGTTATAATAGTCAACAGTTATAGTAGTCAACAGTTACAGTAGTCAACAGTTACAGTAGTCAACATTTACAGTAGTCAACAGTTACAGTAGTCAACATTTACAGTAGTCAACAGTTATAATAGTCAACAGTTACAGTAGTCAACAGTTATAGTAGTCAACAGTTACAGTAGTCAACATTTACAGTAGTCAACAGTTACAGTAGTCAACAGTTACAGTAGTCAACAGTTATAGTAGTCAACAGTTATAGTAGTCAACATTTAAGTAGTCAACAGTTACAGTAGTCAACAGTTATAATAGTCAACAGTTACAGTAGTCAAAAATAGTTATAGTAGTCAACAGTTATAGTAGTCAACAGTTATAGTAGTCAACAGTTACAGTAGTCAACAGTTACAGTAGTCAACAGTTATAGTAGTCAACATTTACAGTAGTCAACAGTTACAGTAGTCAACAGTTACAGTAGTCAACAGTTATAATAGTCAACACCAGTTACAGTAGTCAACATTTACAGTAGTCAACAGTTATAATAGTCAACAGTTACAGTAGTCAAAAATAGTTATAGTAGTCAACAGTTATAGTAGTCAACAGTTATAGTAGTCAACAGTTACAGTAGTCAACAGTTACAGTAGACAACAGTTATAGTAGTCAACATTTACAGTAGTCAACAGTTACAGTAGTCAACAGTTATAGTAGTCAACATTTACAGTAGTCAACAGTTACAGTAGTCAACAGTTACAATAGTCAACAGTTACAGTAGTCAACAGTTATAGTAGTCAACAGTTATAATAGTCAACAGTTATAGTAGTCCCACAGTTATAGTAGTCAACAGTTAAAGTAGTCAACAGTTATAGTAGTCAACAGTTACAGTAGTCAACAGTTACAGTAGTCAACATTTACAGTAGTCAACAGTTACAGTAGTCAACAGTTACAGTAGTCAACAGTTATAGTAGTCAACATTTACAGTAGTCAACAGTTACAGTAGTCGACATTTACAGTAGTCAACAGTTACAGTAGTCAACAGTTACAGTAGTCAACATTTACAGTAGTCAACATTTACAGTAGTCAACATTTACAGTAGTCAACAACAGTTACAGTAGTCAACAGTTACAGTAGTCAACAGTTATAGTAGTCAACATTTACAGTAGTCAACATTTACAGTAGTCAACATTTACAGTAGTCAACATTTACAGTAGTCAACAACAGTTACAGTAGTCAACATGTACAGTAGTCAACATTTACAGTAGTCAACAGTTACAGTAGTCAACAGTTACAGTAGTCAACATTTACAGTAGTCAACAGTTACAGTAGTCAACAGTTATAGTAGTCAACAGTTACAGTAGTCAACATTTACAGTAGTCAACAGTTATAATAGTCAACAGTTACAGTAGTCAACATTTATAGTAGTCAACAGTTACAGTAGTCAACAGTTACAGTAGTCAACAGTTATAGTAGTCAACAGTTATAGTAGTCAACAGTTATAGTAGTCAACATTTACAGTAGTCAACATTTACAGTAGTCAACAGTTACAGTAGTCAACAGTTACAGTAGTCAACAGTTACAGTAGTCAACAACAGTTACAGTAGTCAACAGTTATAATAGTCAACAGTTATAGTAGTCAACAGTTACAGTAGTCAACAGTTATAGTAGTCAACAGTTACAGTAGTCAACAGTTACAGTAGTCAACATTTACAGTAGTCAACAGTTATAGTAGTCAACAGTTATAGTAGTCAACATTTACAGTAGTCAACAGTTACAGTAGTCAACATTTACAGTAGTCAACAGTTACTGTAGTCAACAGTTACAGTAGTCAACAGTTACAGTAGTCAACATTTACAGTAGTCAACAGTTATAATAGTCAACAGTTACAGTAGTCAACATTTATAGTAGTCAACAGTTACAGTAGTCAACAGTTACAGTAGTCAACAGTTATAGTAGTCAACAGTTATAGTAGTCAACATTTACAGTAGTCAACAGTTACAGTAGTCAACAGTTACAGTAGTCAACAGTTACAGTAGTCAACAACAGTTACAGTAGTCAACAGTTATAATAGTCAACAGTTATAGTAGTCAACAGTTACAGTAGTCAACAGTTATAGTAGTCAACAGTTACAGTAGTCAACAGTTACAGTAGTCAACAGTTACAGTAGTCAACAGTTACAGTAGTCAACAGTTACAGTAGTCAACAGTTATAGTAGTCAACAGTTATAGTAGTCAACATTTACAGTAGTCAACAGTTACAGTAGTCAACATTTACAGTAGTCAACAGTTACTGTAGTCAACAGTTACAGTAGTCAACAGTTATAAAAGTCAACAGTTATAATAGTCAACAACAGTTACAGTAGTCAACATTTACAGTAGTCAACAGTTATAATAGTCAACAGTTACAGTAGTCAACAGTTACAGTAGTCAAAAATAGTTATAGTAGTCAACAGTTATAGTAGTCAACAGTTATAGTAGTCAACAGTTACAGTAGTCAACAGTTACAGTAGTCAACAGTTATAGTAGTCAACATTTACAGTAGTCAACAGTTACAGTAGTCAACAGTTATAGTAGTCAACATTTACAGTAGTCAACAGTTACAGTAGTCAACAGTTACAGTAGTCAACAGTTATAGTAGTCAACAGTTATAGTAGTCAACATTTACAGTAGTCAACAGTTACAGTAGTCAACATTTACAGTAGTCAACAGTTACAGTAGTCAACAGTTACAGTAGTCAACAGTTATAATAGTCAACAACAGTTACAGTAGTCAACAACAGTTACAGTAGTCAACAGTTACAGTAGTCAACAGTTAAATTAGTCAACAGTTAAAATAGTCAACAACAGTTACAGTAGTCAACAGTTACAGTAGTCAACAGTTATAATAGTCAACAGTTATAGTAGTCAACATTGACAGTAGTCAACAGTTACAGTAGTCGACATTTACAGTAGTCAACAGTTACAGTAGTCAACAGTTACAGTAGTCAACAGTTATAATAGTCAACAACAGTTACAGTAGTCAACAGTTACAGTAGTCAACAGTTATAGTAGTCAACATTTACAGTAGTCAACATTTACAGTAGTCAACATTTACAGTAGTCAACAACAGTTACAGTAGTCAACATTTACAGTAGTCAACATTTACAGTAGTCAACAGTTACAGTAGTCAACAGTTACAGTAGTCAACATTTACAGTAGTCAACATTTACAGTAGTCAACAACAGTTACAGTAGTCAACATTTACAGTCGTCAACAGTTACAGTAGTCAACAGTTACAGTAGTCAACAGTGACAGTAGTCAACAGTTATAATAGTCAACAGTTATAGTAGTCCCACAGTTATAGTAGTCAACAGTTATAGTAGTCAACAGTTATAGTAGTCAACAGTTATAGTAGTCAACAGTTACAGTAGTCAACAGTTATAATAGTCAACAGTTATAGTAGTCCCACAGTTATAGTAGTCAACAGTTAAAGTAGTCAACAGTTATAGTAGTCAACAGTTACAGTAGTCAACAGTTACAGTAGTCAACATTTACAGTAGTCAACAGTTACAGTAGTCAACAGTTACAGTAGTCAACAGTTATAGTAGTCAACAGTTATAGTAGTCAACATTTACAGTAGTCAACAGTTACAGTAGTCAACATTTACAGTAGTCAACAGTTACAGTAGTCAACAGTTACAGTAGTCAACAGTTATAATAGTCAACAGTTATAGTAGTCAACATTGACAGTAGTCAACAGTTACAGTAGTCGACATTTACAGTAGTCAACAGTTACAGTAGTCAACAGTTACAGTAGTCAACAGTTATAATAGTCAACAACAGTTACAGTAGTCAACAGTTACAGTAGTCAACAGTTATAGTAGTCAACAGTTATAGTAGTCAACAGTTACAGTAGTCAACAGTTATAGTAGTCAACAGTTACAGTAGTCAACATTTACAGTAGTCAACAGTTATAATAGTCAACAGTTACAGTAGTCAACATTTATAGTAGTCAACAGTTACAGTAGTCAACAGTTACAGTAGTCAACAGTTATAGTAGTCAACAGTTATAGTAGTCAACATTTACAGTAGTCAACATTTACAGTAGTCAACAGTTACAGTAGTCAACAGTTACAGTAGTCAACAGTTACAGTAGTCAACAACAGTTACAGTAGTCAACAGTTATAATAGTCAACAGTTATAGTAGTCAACAGTTACAGTAGTCAACAGTTATAGTAGTCAACAGTTACAGTAGTCAACAGTTACAGTAGTCAACATTTACAGTAGTCAACAGTTACAGTAGTCAACAGTTACAGTAGTCAACAGTTATAGTAGTCAACATTTACAGTAGTCAACAGTTATAGTAGTCAACATTTACAGTAGTCAACAGTTACAGTAGTCAACATTTACAGTAGTCAACAGTTACTGTAGTCAACAGTTACAGTAGTCAACAGTTATAATAGTCAACAGTTACAGTAGTCAACATTTACAGTAGTCAACAGTTACAGTAGTCAACATTTACAGTAGTCAACAGTTACAGTAGTCAACAGTTACAGTAGTCAACGGTGACAGTAGTCAACAGTTATAATAGTCAACAGTTATAGTAGTCCCACAGTTATAGTAGTCAACAGTTATAGTAGTCAACAGTTACAGTAGTCAACAGTTACAGTAGTCAACAGTTATAGTAGTCAACAGTTACAGTAGTCAACAGTTACAGTAGTCAACAGTTATAGTAGTCAACAGTTATAGTAGTCAACATTTACAGTAGTCAACAGTTACAGTAGTCAACATTTACAGTAGTCAACAGTTACAGTAGTCAACAGTTACAGTAGTCAACAGTTACAGTAGTCAACAACAGTTACAGTAGTCAACAGTTATAATAGTCAACAGTTATAGTAGTCAACAGTTACAGTAGTCAACAGTTACAGTAGTCAACATTTACAGTAGTCAACAGTTACAGTAGTCAACATTTACAGTAGTCAACAGTTATAATAGTCAACAGTTACAGTAGTCAACAGTTATAGTAGTCAACAGTTACAGTAGTCAACATTTACAATAGTCAACAGTTACAGTAGTCAACAGTTATAATAGTCAACAGTTATAATAGTCAACAGTTATAGTAGTCCCACAGTTATAGTAGTCAACAGTTAAAGTAGTCAACAGTTATAGTAGTCAACAGTTACAGTAGTCAACAGTTAAATTAGTCAACAGTTATAATAGTCAACAACAGTTACAGTAGTCAACAGTTACAGTAGTCAACAGTTATAATAGTCAACAGTTATAGTAGTCAACATTGACAGTAGTCAACAGTTACAGTAGTCGACATTTACAGTAGTCAACAGTTACAGTAGTCAACAGTTACAGTAGTCAACAGTTATAATAGTCAACAACAGTTACAGTAGTCAACAGTTACAGTAGTCAACAGTTATAGTAGTCAACATTTACAGTAGTCAACATTTACAGTAGTCAACATTTACAGTAGTCAACATTTACAGTAGTCAACAACAGTTACAGTAGTCAACATTTACAGTAGTCAACATTTACAGTAGTCAACAGTTACAGTAGTCAACAGTTACAGTAGTCAACATTTACAGTAGTCAACAGTTACAGTAGTCAACAGTTATAGTAGTCAACAGTTACAGTAGTCAACATTTACAGTAGTCAACAGTTATAATAGTCAACAGTTACAGTAGTCAACAGTTACAGTAGTCAACATTTACAGTAGTCAACATTTATAATAGTCAACAGTTACAGTAGTCAACAGTTATAATCTTCAACAACAGTTACAGTAGTCAACATTTACAGTAGTCAACAGTTACAGTAGTCAACAGTTACAGTAGTCAACAGTGACAGTAGTACAGTTATAATAGTCAACAGTTATAGTAGTCCCACAGTTATAGTAGTCAACAGTTATAGTAGTCAACAGTTACAGTAGTCAACAGTTACAGTAGTCAACAGTTATAGTAGTCAACAGTTACAGTAGTCAACAGTTACAGTAGTCAACAGTTACAGTAGTCAACAGTTATAGTAGTCAACAGTTATAGTAGTCAACATTTACAGTAGTCAACAGTTACAGTAGTCAACATTTACAGTAGTCAACAGTTACAGTAGTCAACAGTTACAGTAGTCAACAGTTACAGTAGTCAACAACAGTTACAGTAGTCAACAGTTATAATAGTCAACAGTTATAGTAGTCAACAGTTACAGTAGTCAACAGTTACAGTAGTCAACATTTACAGTAGTCAACAGTTACAGTAGTCAACATTTACAGTAGTCAACAGTTATAATAGTCAACAGTTACAGTAGTCAACAGTTATAGTAGTCAACAGTTACAGTAGTCAACATTTACAATAGTCAACAGTTACAGTAGTCAACAGTTATAATAGTCAACAGTTATAATAGTCAACAGTTATAGTAGTCCCACAGTTATAGTAGTCAACAGTTAAAGTAGTCAACAGTTATAGTAGTCAACAGTTACAGTAGTCAACAGTTACAGTAGTCAACAGTTACAGTAGTCAACAGTTATAGTAGTCAACAGTTATAGTAGTCAACATTTAAGTAGTCAACAGTTACAGTAGTCAACATTTACAGTAGTCAACAGTTACAGTAGTCAACAGTTACAGTAGTCAACAGTTATAATAGTCAACAGTTACAGTAGTCAAAAATAGTTATAGTAGTCAACAGTTATAGTAGTCAACAGTTATAGTAGTCAACAGTTACAGTAGTCAACAGTTACAGTAGTCAACAGTTATAGTAGTCAACATTTACAGTAGTCAACAGTTACAGTAGTCAACAGTTACAGTAGTCAACAGTTATAATAGTCAACAACAGTTACAGTAGTCAACATTTACAGTAGTCAACAGTTATAATAGTCAACAGTTACAGTAGTCAAAAATAGTTATAGTAGTCAACAGTTATAGTAGTCAACAGTTATAGTAGTCAACAGTTACAGTAGTCAACAGTTACAGTAGACAACAGTTATAGTAGTCAACATTTACAGTAGTCAACAGTTACAGTAGTCAACAGTTATAGTAGTCAACATTTACAGTAGTCAACAGTTACAGTAGTCAACAGTTACAGTAGTCAACAGTTACAGTAGTCAACAGTTACAGTAGTCAACAGTTATAATAGTCAACAGTTATAGTAGTCCCACAGTTATAGTAGTCAACAGTTAAAGTAGTCAACAGTTATAGTAGTCAACAGTTACAGTAGTCAACATTTACAGTAGTCAACAGTTACAGTAGTCAACAGTTACAGTAGTCAACAGTTATAATAGTCAACAGTTATAGTAGTCAACATTGACAGTAGTCAACAGTTACAGTAGTCGACATTTACAGTAGTCAACAGTTACAGTAGTCAACAGTTACAGTAGTCAACAACAGTTACAGTAGTCAACATTTACAGTAGTCAACAGTTACAGTAGTCAACATTTACAGTAGTCAACAGTTATAATAGTCAACAGTTACAGTAGTCAACAGTTATAGTAGTCAACAGTTACAGTAGTCAACATTTACAATAGTCAACAGTTACAGTAGTCAACAGTTATAATAGTCAACAGTTATAATAGTCAACAGTTATAGTAGTCCCACAGTTATAGTAGTCAACAGTTAAAGTAGTCAACAGTTATAGTAGTCAACAGTTACAGTAGTCAACAGTTAAATTAGTCAACAGTTATAATAGTCAACAACAGTTACAGTAGTCAACAGTTACAGTAGTCAACAGTTATAATAGTCAACAGTTATAGTAGTCAACATTGACAGTAGTCAACAGTTACAGTAGTCGACATTTACAGTAGTCAACAGTTACAGTAGTCAACAGTTACAGTAGTCAACAGTTATAATAGTCAACAACAGTTACAGTAGTCAACAGTTACAGTAGTCAACAGTTATAGTAGTCAACATTTACAGTAGTCAACATTTACAGTAGTCAACATTTACAGTAGTCAACATTTACAGTAGTCAACAACAGTTACAGTAGTCAACATTTACAGTAGTCAACATTTACAGTAGTCAACAGTTACAGTAGTCAACAGTTACAGTAGTCAACATTTACAGTAGTCAACAGTTACAGTAGTCAACAGTTATAGTAGTCAACAGTTACAGTAGTCAACATTTACAGTAGTCAACAGTTATAATAGTCAACAGTTACAGTAGTCAACAGTTACAGTAGTCAACATTTACAGTAGTCAACATTTATAATAGTCAACAGTTACAGTAGTCAACAGTTATAATCTTCAACAACAGTTACAGTAGTCAACATTTACAGTAGTCAACAGTTACAGTAGTCAACAGTTACAGTAGTCAACAGTGACAGTAGTCAACAGTTATAATAGTCAACAGTTATAGTAGTCCCACAGTTATAGTAGTCAACAGTTATAGTAGTCAACAGTTACAGTAGTCAACAGTTACAGTAGTCAACAGTTATAGTAGTCAACAGTTACAGTAGTCAACAGTTACAGTAGTCAACAGTTACAGTAGTCAACAGTTATAGTAGTCAACAGTTATAGTAGTCAACATTTACAGTAGTCAACAGTTACAGTAGTCAACATTTACAGTAGTCAACAGTTACAGTAGTCAACAGTTACAGTAGTCAACAGTTACAGTAGTCAACAACAGTTACAGTAGTCAACAGTTATAATAGTCAACAGTTATAGTAGTCAACAGTTACAGTAGTCAACAGTTACAGTAGTCAACATTTACAGTAGTCAACAGTTACAGTAGTCAACATTTACAGTAGTCAACAGTTATAATAGTCAACAGTTACAGTAGTCAACAGTTATAGTAGTCAACAGTTACAGTAGTCAACATTTACAATAGTCAACAGTTACAGTAGTCAACAGTTATAATAGTCAACAGTTATAATAGTCAACAGTTATAGTAGTCCCACAGTTATAGTAGTCAACAGTTAAAGTAGTCAACAGTTATAGTAGTCAACAGTTACAGTAGTCAACAGTTACAGTAGTCAACAGTTACAGTAGTCAACAGTTATAGTAGTCAACAGTTATAGTAGTCAACAGTTATAGTAGTCAACATTTACAGTAGTCAACAGTTACAGTAGTCAACAGTTACAGTAGTCAACAGTTACAGTAGTCAACAGTTATAATAGTCAACAGTTACAGTAGTCAAAAATAGTTATAGTAGTCAACAGTTATAGTAGTCAACAGTTATAGTAGTCAACAGTTACAGTAGTCAACAGTTACAGTAGTCAACAGTTATAGTAGTCAACATTTACAGTAGTCAACAGTTACAGTAGTCAACAGTTACAGTAGTCAACAGTTATAATAGTCAACAGTTACAGTAGTCAACATTTACAGTAGTCAACAGTTATATAGTCAACAGTTACAGTAGTCAAAAATAGTTATAGTAGTCAACAGTTATAGTAGTCAACAGTTATAGTAGTCAACAGTTACAGTAGTCAACAGTTACAGTAGACAACAGTTATAGTAGTCAACAGTTACAGTAGTCAACAGTTACAGTAGTCAACAGTTATAATAGTCAACAGTTATAGTAGTCCCACAGTTATAGTAGTCAACAGTTAAAGTAGTCAACAGTTATAGTAGTCAACAGTTACAGTAGTCAACATTTACAGTAGTCAACAGTTACAGTAGTCAACAGTTACAGTAGTCAACAGTTATAGTAGTCAACAGTTATAGTAGTCAACAGTTGACAGTAGTCAACAGTTACAGTAGTCAACATTTACAGTAGTCAACAGTTACAGTAGTCAACAGTTACAGTAGTCAACAGTTATAATAGTCAACAGTTACAGTAGTCAACAGTTACAGTAGTCAACAGTTATAATAGTCAACAGTTATAGTAGTCAACATTTACAGTAGTCAACATTTACAGTAGTCAACATTTACAGTAGTCAACAGTTATAATAGTCAACAACAGTTACAGTAGTCAACATTTACAGTAGTCAACAGTTTACAGTAGTCAACAGTTACAGTAGTCAACAGTTACAGTAGTCAACAGTTACAGTAGTCAACAGTTACAGTAGTCAACAGTTAAATTAGTCAACAGTTATAATAGTCAACAACAGTTACAGTAGTCAACAGTTACAGTAGTCAACAGTTATAATAGTCAACAGTTATAGTAGTCAACATTTACAGTAGTCAACAGTTACAGTAGTCAACATTTACAGTAGTCAACAGTTATAGTAGTCAACAGTTACAGTAGTCAACAGTTATAATAGTCAACAGTTATAGTAGTCCCACAGTTATAGTAGTCAACAGTTACAGTAGTCAACAGTTATAGTAGTCAACAGTTACAGTAGTCAGTTACAGTAGTCAACAGTTACAGTAGTCAACAGTTACAGTAGTCAACAGTTATAGTTCAACATTTATAGTAGTCAACAGTTATAGTAGTCAACATTTACAGTAGTCAACAGTTACAGTAGTCAACAGTTACAGTAGTCAACAGTTATATAGTCAACAGTTCAGTAGTCAGTTATAGTAGTCAACAGTTATAGTAGTCAACAGTTATAGTAGTCAACAGTTACAGTAGTCAACAGTTACAGTAGTACAGTAGTCATTTACAGTAGTCAACAGTTACAGTAGTCAACAGTTACAGTAGTCAACAGTTATAGTAGTCAACAACAGTTACAGTAGTCAACATTTACAGTAGTCAACAGTTATAATAGTCAACAGTTACAGTAGTCAACAGTTATAGTAGTCAACAGTTATAGTTCAACAGTTATAGTAGTCAACAGTTACAGTAGTCAACAGTTACAGTAGTCAACAGTTATAGTAGTCAACATTTACAGTAGTCAACAGTTACAGTAGTCAACAGTTATAGTAGTAGTCAACAGTTACAGTAGTCAACAGTTACAGTAGTCAACAGTTCAGTAGTCAACAGTTACAGTAGTCAACAGTTTAATACAGTAGTCACAGTTATAGTAGTCAACAGTTAAAGTAGTCAACAGTTATAGTAGTCAACAGTTACAGTAGTCAACATTTACAGTAGTCAACATTTACAGTAGTCAACAGTTACAGTAGTCAGTTACAGTAGTCAACAGTTATAGTAGTCAACAGTTATATAGTACAGTAGTCAACAGTTACAGTAGTCAACATTTACAGTAGTCAACAGTTACAGTAGTCAACAGTTACAGTAGTCAACAACAGTTACAGTAGTCAACAGTTACAGTAGTCAGTTACAGTTATAGTAGTCAACAGTTACAGTAGTCAACAGTTACAGTAGTCAACAGTTATAGTAGTCAACAGTTACAGTAGTCAGTTACAGTAGTCAACAGTTATAATAGTCAACAGTTATAGTAGTCAACATTTACAGTAGTCAACATTTACAGTAGTCAACATTTACAGTAGTCAACAGTTATAATAGTCAACAGTTACAGTAGTCAACATTTACAGTAGTCAACATTTACAGTAGTCAACAGTTACAGTAGTCAACAGTTACAGTAGTCAACAACAGTTACAGTAGTCAACAGTTACAGTAGTCAACAGTAGTCAACAGTTATAATAGTCAACAACAGTTACAGTAGTCAACAGTTACAGTAGTCAGTCAACAGTTACAGTAGTCAACATTTACAGTAGTCAACAGTTACAGTAGTCGACATTTACAGTAGTCAACAGTTACAGTAGTCAACAGTTACAGTAGTCAACAGTTATAATAGTCAACAACAGTTACAGTAGTCAACAGTTACAGTAGTCAACAGTTATAATAGTCAACAGTTATAGTAGTCAACATTTACAGTAGTCAACATTTACAGTAGTCAACATTTACAGTAGTCAACAGTTATAATAGTCAACAACAGTTACAGTAGTCAACATTTACAGTAGTCAACAGTTACAGTAGTCAACAGTTACAGTAGTCAACAGTTACAGTAGTCAACATTTACAGTAGTCAACAGTTACAGTAGTCAACAGTTATAGTAGTCAACAGTTACAGTAGTCAACATTTACAGTAGTCAACAGTTATAATAGTCAACAGTTACAGTAGTCAACAGTTATAGTAGTTAACAGTTACAGTAGTCAACATTTACAGTAGTCAACAGTTATAATAGTCAACAGTTACAGTAGTCAACAGTTATAATCTTCAACAACAGTTACAGGTGTCAACATTTACAGTAGTCAACAGTTACAGTAGTCAACAGTTACAGTAGTCAACAGTGACAGTAGTCAACAGTTATAATAGTCAACAGTTATAGTAGTCCCACAGTTATAGTAGTCAACAGTTACAGTAGTCAACAGTTACAGTAGTCAACAGTTATAGTAGTCAACAGTTACAGTAGTCAACAGTTACAGTAGTCAACAGTTATAGTAGTCAACAGTTATAGTAGTCAACATTTACAGTAGTCAACAGTTACAGTAGTCAACATTTACAGTAGTCAACAGTTACAGTAGTCAACAGTTACAGTAGTCAACAACAGTTACAGTAGTCAACAGTTACAGTAGTCAACAGTTATAATAGTCAACAGTTATAGTAGTCAACAGTTACAGTAGTCAACAGTTACAGTAGTCAACATTTACAGTAGTCAACAGTTACAGTAGTCAACATTTACAGTAGTCAACATTTACAGTAGTCAACAGTTATAATAGTCAACAGTTACAGTAGTCAACATTTACAGTAGTCAACAGTTACAGTAGTCAACAGTTACAGTAGTCAACATTTACAGTAGTCAACAGTTACAGTAGTCAACAGTGACAGTAGTCAACAGTTATAATAGTCAACAGTTATAGTAGTCCCACAGTTATAGTAGTCAACAGTTATAGTAGTCAACAGTTACAGTAGTCAACAGTTACAGTAGTCAACAGTTACAGTAGTCAACAGTTATAGTAGTCAACAGTTACAGTAGTCAACAACAGTTACAGTAGTCAACAGTTACAGTAGTCAACAGTTACAGTAGTCAACAGTTATAGTAGTCAGTTACAGTAGTCAACAGTTACAGTAGTCAACAGTTACAGTAGTCAACAGTTACAGTAGTCAAGTTACAGTAGTGAACAGTTACAGTAGTCAAAAGTTACAGTAGTCAACAACAGTTACAGTAGTCAACAGTTATTCAACAGTTATAGTAGTCAACAGTTACAGTAGTCAACAGTTATAGTAGTCAACAGTTATAGTAGTCAACAGTTACAGTAGTCAACAGTTATAATCTTCAACAAAAGTTACAGTAGTCAACAGTTATAGTAGTCAACAGTTATAGTAGTCAACATTTATAGTAGTCAACAGTTATAGTAGTCAACAGTTATAATCTTCAACAACAGTTACAGTAGTCAACAGTTATAATCTTCAACAACAGTTACAGTAGTCAACAGTTACAGTAGTCAACAGTTAGTCAACAGTTATAGTTACAGTTATAGTAGTCAACAGTTATAGTAGTCAACAGTTATAGTAGTCAACAGTTATAGTAGTCAACAGTTACTGTAGTCAACAGTTATAATAGTCAACAACAGTTACAGTAGTCAACAGTTAAATTAGTCAACAGTTATAGTAGTCAACATTTACAGTAGTCAACAGTTACAGTAGTCAACATTTACAGTAGTCAACATTTACAGTAGTCAACAGTTAGTCAACAGTTATAATAGTCAACAGTTACAGTAGTCAACATTTATAATAGTCAACAGTTACAGTAGTCAACAGTTATAGTAGTCAACAGTTACAGTAGTCAACAACAGTTACAGTAGTCAACAGTTATAGTAGTCAACAACAGTTACAGTAGTCAACAGTTATAGTAGTCAACAACAGTTACAGTAGTCAACATTTACAGTAGTCAACAGTTACAGTAGTCAACAGTTATAGTAGTCAACATTTACAGTAGTCAACATTTACAGTAGTCAACAGTTACAGTAGTCAACAGTTACAGTAGTCAACAGTTATAGTAGTCAACAGTTATAGTAGTCAACAGTTACAGTAGTCAACAGTTACTGTAGTCAACAGTTATAATAGTCAACAACAGTTACAGTAGTCAACAGTTAAATTAGTCAACAGTTATAGTAGTCAACATTTACAGTAGTCAACAGTTACAGTAGTAAACATTTACAGTAGTCAACATTTACAGTAGTCAACAGTTACAGTAGTCAACAGTTATAATAGTCAACAGTTACAGTAGTCAACAGTTATAATAGTCAACAGTTATAATAGTCAACAGTTATAATAGTCAACAACAGTTACAGTAGTCAACAGTTAAATTAGTCAACAGTTATAGTAGTCAACATTTACAGTAGTCAACATTTACAGTAGTCAACATTTACAGTAGTCAACAGTTATAATAGTCAACAACAGTTACAGTAGTCAACATTTACAGTAGTCAACAGTTACAGTAGTCAACAGTTACAGTAGTCAACAACAGTTACAGTAGTCAACAGTTACAGTAGTCAACAGTTATAATAGTCAACAACAGTTACAGTAGTCAACAGTTACAGTAGTCAACAGTTACAGTATCAACAGTTATAAGTCAACAGTTATAGTAGTCAACATTTACAGTAGTCAACATTTACAGTAGTCAACATTTACAGTAGTCAACAGTTATAATAGTCAACAACAGTTACAGTAGTCAACATTTACAGTAGTCAACAGTTACAGTAGTCAACAGTTACAGTAGTCAACAGTTACAGTAGTCAACATTTACAGTAGTCAACAGTTACAGTAGTCAACAGTTATAGTAGTCAACAGTTACAGTAGTCAAGATTTACAGTAGTCAACAGTTATAATAGTCAACAGTTACAGTAGTCAACAGTTATAGTAGTTAACAGTTACAGTAGTCAACATTTACAGTAGTCAACAGTTATAATAGTCAACAGTTACAGTAGTCAACAGTTATAATCTTCAACAACAGTTACAGGTGTCAACATTTACAGTAGTCAACAGTTACAGTAGTCAACAGTTACAGTAGTCAACAGTGACAGTAGTCAACAGTTATAATAGTCAACAGTTATAGTAGTCCCACAGTTATAGTAGTCAACAGTTACAGTATTCAACAGTTACAGTAGTCAACAGTTATAGTAGTCAACAGTTACAGTAGTCAACAGTTACAGTAGTCAACAGTTATAGTAGTCAACAGTTATAGTAGTCAACATTTACAGTAGTCAACAGTTACAGTAGTCAACATTTACAGTAGTCAACAGTTACAGTAGTCAACAGTTACAGTAGTCAACAACAGTTACAGTAGTCAACAGTTATAATAGTCAACAGTTATAGTAGTCAACAGTTACAGTAGTCAACAGTTACAGTAGTCAACATTTACAGTAGTCAACAGTTACAGTAGTCAACAGTTACAGTAGTCAACAGTTACAGTAGTCAACAGTTATAGTAGTCAACATTTAAGTAGTCAACAGTTACAGTAGTCAACATTTACAGTAGTCAACAGTTACAGTAGTCAACAGTTACAGTAGTCAACAGTTATAATAGTCAACAGTTACAGTAGTCAAAAATAGTTATAGTAGTCAACAGTTATAGTAGTCAACAGTTATAGTAGTCAACAGTTACAGTAGTCAACAGTTACAGTAGTCAACAGTTATAGTAGTCAACATTTACAGTAGTCAACAGTTACAGTAGTCAACAGTTACAGTAGTCAACAGTTATAATAGTCAACAACAGTTACAGTAGTCAACATTTACAGTAGTCAACAGTTATAATAGTCAACAGTTACAGTAGTCAAAAATAGTTATAGTAGTCAACAGTTATAGTAGTCAACAGTTATAGTAGTCAACAGTTACAGTAGTCAACAGTTACAGTAGTCAACAGTTAAATTAGTCAACATTTACAGTAGTCAACAGTTACAGTAGTCAACAGTTACAGTAGTCAACATTTACAGTAGTCAACAGTTACAGTAGTCAACAGTTATAATAGTCAACAGTTACAGTAGTCAACATTTATAAAAGTCAGCAACAGTTACAGTAGTCAACAGTTATAGTAGTCAACAGTTACAGTAGTCAACAACAGTTACAGTAGTCAACAGTTATAGTAGTCAACAACAGTTACAGTAGTCAACAGTTATAGTAGTCAACAGTTACAGTAGTCAACATTTACAGTAGTCAACAGTTACAGTAGTCAACAGTTATAGTAGTCAACATTTACAGTAGTCAACATTTATAGTAGTCAACAGTTATAGTAGTCAACAGTTACAGTAGTCAACAGTTATAGTATCAGTTCAACAACAGTTACAGTAGTCAACAGTTATAGTAGTCAACAGTTACAGTAGTCAACAGTTAAATTAGTCAACAGTTATAGTAGTCAACATTTACAGTAGTCAACAGTTACAGTAGTCATTTACAGTAGTCAACATTTACAGTAGTCAACAGTTACAGTAGTCAACAGTTATAATAGTCAACAGTTACAGTAGTCAACAGTTATAATAGTCAACAGTTATGTAGTCAACAGTTATAATAGTCAACAACAGTTACAGTAGTCAACAGTTAAATTAGTCAACAGTTATAGTAGTCAACATTTACAGTAGTCAACATTTACAGTAGTCAACATTTACAGTAGTCAACAGTTTACAGTAGTCAACAACAGTTACAGTAGTCAACATTTACAGTAGTCAACAGTTACAGTAGTCAACAGTTATAGTAGTCAACAGTTACAGTAGTCAACAACAGTTACAGTAGTCAACAGTTACAGTAGTAGTCAAGTCAACAGTTACAGTAGTCAACAGTTATAATAGTAGTTCAGTAGTCAACAGTTACAGTAGTCAACATTTACAGTAGTCAACATTTACAGTAGTCAACAGTTATAATAGTCAACAGTTACAGTAGTCAACAGTTACAGTTCAACAGTTACAGTAGTCAACAGTTACAGTAGTCAACATTTACAGTAGTCAACAGTTACAGTAGTCAACAGTTATAGTAGTCAACAGTTACAGTAGTCAAGATTTACAGTAGTCAACAGTTATAATAGTCAACAGTTACAGTTACAGTAGTCAACATTTACAGTAGTCAACATTTACAGTAGTCAACATTTATAGTCAACAGTTACAGTAGTCAACAGTTATAATCTTCAACAACAGTTAGTCAACATTTACAGTAGTCAGTTACAGTAGTCAACAGTTACAGTAGTCAACAGTTACAGTAGTCAACAGTTATAGTAGTCAACAGTTATAGTAGTCCCACAGTTATAGTAGTCAACAGTTACAGTAGTCAACAGTTACAGTAGTCAACAGTTATAGTAGTAGTACAGTAGTCAACAGTTACAGTAGTCAACAGTTATAGTAGTCAACAGTTATAGTAGTCAACATTTACAGTAGTCAACAGTTACAGTAGTCAACATTTACAGTAGTCAACAGTTACAGTAGTCAACAGTTACAGTAGTCAACAACAACAGTAGTCAACAGTTATAATAGTCAACAGTTACAGTAGTCAACAGTTACAGTAGTCAACAGTTACAGTAGTCAACATTTACAGTAGTCAACAGTTACAGTAGTCAACAGTTACAGTAGTCAACAGTTATAGTAGTCAACAGTTATAGTAGTCAACATTTATAGTAGTCAACAGTTATAGTAGTCAACAGTAGTCAACAGTTTAGTAGTTACAGTAGTCAACAGTTATAATAGTCAACAGTTACAGTAGTCAAAAATAGTTATAGTAGTCAACAGTTATAGTAGTCAACAGTTATAGTAGTCAACAGTTACAGTAGTCAACAGTTACAGTAGTCAACAGTTATAGTAGTCAACATTTACAGTTCAACAGTTACAGTAGTCAACAGTTACAGTAGTCAACAGTTATAATAGTCAACAGTTACAGTAGTCAACATTTACAGTAGTCAACAGTTACAGTAGTCAAAAATAGTTATAGTAGTCAACAGTTATAGTAGTCAACAGTTATAGTAGTCAACAGTTACAGTTACAGTTAGTCAACAGTTACAGTAGTCAACATTTACAGTAGTCAACAGTTATAGTAGTCAACAGTTACAGTAGTCAACATTTACAGTAGTCAACAGTTACAGTAGTCAACAGTTACAGTAGTCAACAGTTACAGTAGTCAACAGTTACAGTAGTACAGTAGTCAACAGTTATAGTAGTCCAACAGTTATAGTAGTCAACAGTTAAAGTAGTCAACAGTTATAGTAGTCAACAGTTACAGTAGTCAACAGTTACAGTAGTCAACATTTACAGTAGTCAACAGTTACAGTAGTCAACAGTTACAGTAGTCAACAGTTATAGTAGTCAACAGTTATAGTAGTCAACATTTACAGTAGTCAACAGTTACAGTAGTCAACATTTACAGTAGTCAACAGTTACAGTAGTCAACAGTTACAGTAGTCAACAGTTATAATAGTCAACAGTTATAGTAGTCAACATTGACAGTAGTCAACAGTTACAGTAGTCGACATTTACAGTAGTCAACAGTTACAGTAGTCAACAGTTACAGTAGTCAACAGTTATAATAGTCAACAACAGTTACAGTAGTCAACAGTTACAGTAGTCAACAGTTATAATAGTCAACAGTTATAGTAGTCAACATTTACAGTAGTCAACATTTACAGTAGTCAACATTTACAGTAGTCAACAGTTATAATAGTCAACAACAGTTACAGTAGTCAACATTTACAGTAGTCAACATTTACAGTAGTCAACAGTTACAGTAGTCAACAGTTACAGTAGTCAACAACAGTTACAGTAGTCAACAGTTACAGTAGTCAACAGTTAAATTAGTCAACAGTTATAATAGTCAACAACAGTTACAGTAGTCAACAGTTACAGTAGTCAACAGTTATAATAGTCAACAGTTATAGTAGTCAACATTGACAGTAGTCAACAGTTACAGTAGTCGACATTTACAGTAGTCAACAGTTACAGTAGTCAACAGTTACAGTAGTCAACAGTTATAATAGTCAACAGTTATAGTAGTCCCACAGTTATAGTAGTCAACAATTAAAGTAGTCAACAGTTATAGTAGTCAACAGTTACAGTAGTCAACAGTTACAGTAGTCAACAGTTACAGTAGTCAACAGTTATAGTAGTCAACAGTTATAGTAGTCAACATTTAAGTAGTCACAGTTACAGTAGTCAACAGTTACAGTAGTCAACATTTTACAGTAGTCAACAGTTACAGTAGTCAACAGTTACA
>NW_025748592.1:0-32981 GCF_021184085.1 Oncorhynchus gorbuscha
ATTTTGCACGTGTCATGTTTTGTCTTATATTGTCTTGTCATTTTGCTTTTCCTTCTGTTCGTTTTCCCCTGCTGGTCTTTTTTAGGTTCGTTCCCCTTTTTCTCTCTCCCTCTCTCTCTCTCTTCTCTCTATCGTTCCGTTCCTGCTCCCAGCTGTTCCTATTCCCCTAATCAATCATTTAGTCTTCCCACACCTGTTCCCTATCTTTTCCCCTGATTAGAGTCCCTATTTCTCCCCTTGTTTTCCGTTTCTGCCCTGTCGGATCCTTGTATATTGTTCACCGTGCTGTGTCTTTGTATCGCCCTGTCGTGTCGTGTTTCCCTCAGATGCTGCGTGGTGAGCAGGTGTCTGAGTCTGCTACGGTCAAGTGCCTTCCCGAGGCAACCTGCAGTTTATTATCGAGTCTCCAGTCAGTCCTCGTGATTACGAGTGGAATTGTTTTTTATGCTTTATTTACCGCTCCGATTTGTCTAGGAGTATTGCTATTTCCTTAAACTGGATTAAAGACTCTGTTTTCGCCAAGTCGCTTTTGGGTCCTCATTCACCTGCATAACAGAAGGATCCGACCAAAGAATGGACCCAGCGACTACAGACGCTCGTAACACTGCCGTCGAGATCCAAGGAGCCATGCTCGGCAGACACGAGCAGGAATTGTCTGCTGCTCGTCATGCCATGGAGAACCTGGCCGCTCAGGTTTCCGACCTCTCTGGACAGTTCCAGAGTCTTCGTCTCGTGCCACCTGTTACTTCCTGGTCTGCCGAGCCTCCGGAACCTAGGGTTAATAACCCACCTTGCTACTCCGGGCAGCCCAAGGAGTGCCGCTCCTTTCTCACCCAGTGTGATATTGTGTTCTCTCTCCAACCCAACACATACTCTAGAGAGAGAGCTCGGGTTGCTTACGTCATTTCACTCCTTACTGGCCGGGCTCGAGAGATGGGCACAGCTATCTGGGAGGCAAGGGCTGATTGTTCAAACAATTACCAGAACTTTAAAGAGGAGATGATTCGGGTTTTTGACCGTTCAGTTTTTGGTAGGGAGGCTTCTAGGGCCCTGGCTTCCCTATGCCAAGGTGATCGATCCATAACGGATTACTCTATAGAGTTTCGCACTCTTGCTGCCTCTAGTGACTGGAACGAGCCGGCGCTGCTCGCTCGTTTTCTGGAGGGACTCCACGCAGTGGTCAAAGATGAGATTCTCTCCCGGGAGGTTCCTTCCAGTGTGGACTCTTTGATTGCTCTCGCCATCCGCATAGAACGACGGGTAGATCTTCGTCACCAAGCTCGTGGAAGAGAGCTCGCGTCAACGGTGTTTCCCTGCTCCGCATCGCAACCATCTCCCTCCTCTGGCTCAGAGACTGAGCCCATGCAGCTGGGAGGTATTCGCATCTCGACTAAGGAGAGGGAACGGAGGATCACCAACCGCCTGTGCCTCTATTGCGGATTTGATGGACATTTTGTCAATTCATGTCCAGTAAAGCCAGAGCTCATCAGTAAGCGGAGGGCTACTGGTGAGCGCTACTACTCAGGTCTCTCCATCTAGATCCTGTACTACTATGTCGGTCCATCTACGCTGGACCGGTTCGGGTGCTACATGCAGTGCCTTGATAGACTCTGGGGCTGAGGGTTGTTTCATGGACGAAGCATGGGCTCGGAAACATGACATTCCTTTCAGACAGTTAGACAAGCCTACGCCCATGTTCGCCTTAGATGGTAGTCATCTTCCCAGTATCAGATTTGAGACACTACCTTTAACCCTCACAGTATCTGGTAACCACAGTGAGACTATTTCTTTTTTGATTTTTCGTTCACCTTTTACACCTGTTGTTTTGGGTCATCCCTGGCTAGTATGTCATAATCCTTCTATTAATTGGTCTAGTAATTCTATCCTATCCTGGAACGTTTCTTGTCATGTGAAGTGTTTAATGTCTGCCATCCCTCCCATTTCTTCTGTCCCCACTTCTCAGGAGGAACCTGGCGATTTGACAGGAGTGCCGGAGGAATATCATGATCTGCGCACGGTCTTCAGTCGGTCCCGAGCCAACTCCCTTCCTCCTCACCGGTCGTATGATTGTAGTATTGATCTCCTTCCGTGGACCACTCCTCCTCGGGGTAGACTATACTCTCTGTCGGCTCCCGAACGTAAGGCTCTCGAGGATTATTTGTCTGTGTCTCTTGACGCCGGTACCATAGTGACTTCTTCCTCTCCGGCCGGGGCGGGGTTTTTTTTTTGTTAAGAAAAAGGACGGTACTCTGCGCCCCTGCGTGGATTATCGAGGGCTGAATGACATAACGGTTAAGAATAGTTATCCGCTTCCCCTTATGTCATCAGCCTTCGAGATTCTGCAGGGAGCCAGGTGCTTTACTAAGTTGGACCTTCGTAACGCTTACTATCTCGTGCGCATCAGGGAGGGGGACGAGTGGAAAACGGCGTTTAACACTCCGTTAGGGCATTTTGAGTACCGGGTTCTGCCGTTTGGTCTCGCCAATGCGCCAGCTGTTTTTCAGGCATTAGTTAATGATGTTCTGAGAGACATGCTGAACATCTTTGTTTTTGTCTACCTTGACGATATCCTGATTTTTTCACCGTCACTCGAGATTCATGTTCAGCACGTTCGACGTGTTCTCCAGCGCCTTTTAGAGAATTGTCTCTACGTGAAGGCTGAGAAGTGCTCTTTTCATGTCTCCTCCGTTACTTTTCTCGGTTCCGTTATTTCCGCTGAAGGCATTCAGATGGATTCCGCTAAGGTCCAAGCTGTCAGTGAGTGGCCCGTTCCAAGGTCACGTGTCGAGTTGCAGCGCTTTCTAGGTTTCGCTAATTTCTATCGGCGTTTCATTCGTAATTTCGGTCAAGTTGCTGCCCCTCTCACAGCTCTTACTTCTGTCAAGACGTGTTTTAAGTGGTCCGGTTCCGCCCAGGGAGCTTTTGATCTTCTAAAAGAACGTTTTACGTCCGCTCCTATCCTCGTTACTCCTGACGTCACTAGACAATTCATTGTCGAGGTTGACGCTTCAGAGGTAGGCGTGGGAGCCATTCTATCCCAGCGCTTCCAGTCTGACGATAAGGTTCATCCTTGCGCTTATTTTTCTCATCGCCTGTCGCCATCTGAACGCAACTATGATGTGGGTAACCGCGAACTGCTCGCCATCCGCTTAGCCCTAGGCGAATGGCGACAGTGGTTGGAGGGGGCGACCGTTCCTTTTGTCGTTTGGACAGACCATAAGAACCTTGAGTACATCCGTTCTGCCAAACGACTTAATGCTCGTCAAGCTCGTTGGGCGTTATTTTTCGCTCGTTTCGAGTTTGTGATTTCTTACCGTCCGGGTAGCAAGAACACCAAGCCTGATGCCTTATCCCGTCTTTTTAGTTCTTCTGTGGCTTCTACTGATCCCGAGGGGATTCTTCCTTATGGCCGTGTTGTCGGGTTGACAGTCTGGGGAATTGAAAGACAGGTTAAGCAAGCACTCACGCACACTGCGTCGCCGCGCGCTTGTCCTAGTAACCTTCTTTTCGTTCCTGTTTCCACTCGTCTGGCTGTTCTTCAGTGGGCTCACTCTGCCAAGTTAGCTGGTCATCCCGGTGTTCGAGGCACTCTTGCTTCTATTCGCCAGCGCTTTTGGTGGCCGACTCAGGAGCGTGACACGCGCCGTTTCGTGGCTGCTTGTTCGGACTGCGCGCAGACTAAGTCAGGTAACTCTCCTCCTGCCGGTCGTCTCAGACCGCTCCCCATTCCTTCTCGACCATGGTCTCACATCGCCCTAGACTTCATTACCGGTCTGCCTTTGTCTGCGGGGAAGACTGTGATTCTTACGGTTGTCGATAGGTTCTCTAAGGCGGCACATTTCATTCCTCTCGCTAAACTTCCTTCCGCTAAGGAGACGGCACAAATCATCATCGAGAATGTGTTCAGAATTCATGGCCTCCCGTTAGACGCCGTTTCAGACAGAGGTCCGCAATTCACGTCACAGTTTTGGAGGGAGTTCTGTCGTTTGATTGGTGCGTCCGTCAGTCTCTCTTCCGGGTTTCATCCCCAGTCTAACGGTCAAGCAGAGAGGGCCAATCAGACGATTGGTCGCATACTACGCAGCCTTTCTTTCAGAAACCCTGCGTCTTGGGCAGAACAGCTCCCCTGGGCAGAATACGCTCACAACTCGCTTCCTTCGTCTGCTACCGGGTTATCTCCGTTTCAGAGTAGTCTGGGTTACCAGCCTCCTCTGTTCTCATCCCAGCTTGCCGAGTCCAGTGTTCCCTCCGCTCAAGCGTTTGTCCAACGTTGTGAGCGCACCTGGAGGAGGGTGAGGTCTGCACTTTGCCGTTACAGGGCACAGACTGTGAGAGCCGCCAATAAACGTAGGATTAAGAGTCCTAGGTATTGTTGCGGCCAGAGAGTGTGGCTTTCCACTCGCAACCTTCCTCTTACGACAGCTTCTCGTAAGTTGACTCCGCGGTTCATTGGTCCGTTCCGTGTCTCCCAGGTCGTCAATCCTGTCGCTGTGCGACTGCTTCTTCTGCGACATCTTCGTCGCGTCCATCCTGTCTTCCATGTCTCCTGTGTCAAGCCCTTTCTTCGCACCCCCGTTCGTCTTCCCTCCCCCCTCCCGTCCTTGTCGAGAGCGCACCTATTTACAAGGTACGTAGGATCATGGACATGCGTTCTCGGGGACGGGGTCACCAATACTTAGTGGATTGGGAGGGTTACGGTCCTGAGGAGAGGAGTTGGGTTCCATCTCGGGACGTGCTGGACCGTTCACTGATTGATGATTTCCTCCGTTGCCGCCAGGATTCCTCCTCGAGTGCGCCAGGAGGCGCTCGGTGAGTGGGGGGGTACTGTCATGTTTTGTCTTATATTGTCTTGTCATTTTGCTTTTCCTTCTGTTCGTTTTCCCCCTGCTGGTCTTTTTAGGTTCGTTCCCCTTTTTCTCTCTCCCTCTCTCTCTCTCTTCTCTCTATCGTTCCGTTCCTGCTCCCAGCTGTTCCTATTCCCCTAATCAATCATTTAGTCTTCCCATACCTGTTCCCTATCTTTTCCCCTGATTAGAGTCCCTATTTCTCCCCTTGTTTTCCGTTTCTGCCCTGTCGGATCCTTGTATATTGTTCACCGTGCTGTGTCTTTGTATCGCCCTGTCGTGTCGTGTTTCCCTCAGATGCTGCGTGGTGAGCAGGTGTCTGAGTCTGCTACGGTCAAGTGCCTTCCCGAGGCAACCTGCAGTTTATTATCGAGTCTCCAGTCAGTCCTCGTGATTACGAGTTGAATTGTTTTTTTATGCTTTATTTACCGCTCCGATTTGTCTAGGAGTATTGCTATTTCCTTAAACTGGATTAAAGACTCTGTTTTCGCCAAGTCGCTTTTGGGTCCTCATTCACCTGCATAACAGCACGCCCAATTTTTCAGTTTTTAATTTGTTAAAAAAGTTTGAAATATCCAATAAATGTCGTTCCACTTCATGATTATGTCCCACTTGTTGTTGATTCTTCACAAAAAATACAGTTTTATATCTTTATGTTTGAAGCCTGAAATGTGGCAAAAGGTCGCAAAGTTCAAGGGGGCCGAATACTTTCGCAAGGCACTGTATGTTCTTCAAAAGAGAGATCAGGGTCCAGAGTAACGCCGAGGTCCTTCACAGTTTTATTTGAGACGACTGTACAGCCATTAAGATTAATTGTCAGATTCAACAGAAGATCTCTTTATTTCTTGGGACCTAGAACAAGCTGTTTTGTCCGAGTTTAAAAGTAGAACGTTTGCAACCATCCACTTCCTTATGTCTGAAACACATGCTTCTGGCGAGGGCAATTTTGGGACTTCACCATGTTTCATTGAAATGTTCAGCTGTGTATCATCCGCATAGCAGTGAAAGTTAACATTATGTTAACCTAGGATAGGATAAAGTAATCCTTCTCACCCCCCCCTTAAAAGATTTAGATGCACCGGAACCTTGAGGAACATCGAAATTTACAGTTGATATGTCAGAGGACAAACCATTCACAGGGACAAACTGATATCTTTCCGACAGATAAGATCTAAACCAGGCCAGAACTTGTCCGTATAGACCAATTTGGGTTTCCATTTGGGTTTCCAATCTCTCCAAAAGAATGTGGTGATCGATGGTATCAAAAGCAGCACTAAGGTCTAGGAGCACGAGGACAGATGCAGAGCCTCAGTCTGATGCCATTAAAAGATCATTTAACACCTTCACAAGTGTAGTCTCAGTGCTATGATGGGGTCTAAAACAGACTGAAGCATTTCGTATTCATTGTTTGTCTTCAGGAAGGCAGTGAGTTGCTGCGCAACAGCCTTTTCTAAAACTTTTGAGAGGAATGGAAGATTCGATATAGGCCGATAGTTTTTTATATTTTCTGGGTCAAGGTTTGGCTTTTTCAAGAGAGGCTTTATTACTGCCACTTTTAGTGAGTTTGGTACACATCCGGTGGATAGAGAGCCATTATTAGGTTCAACATAGGAGGGCCAAGTACAGGAAGCAGCTCTTTCAGTAGTTTAGTTGGAATAGGGTCCAGTATGGAGCTTGAAGGTTTAGAGGCCATGATAATTTTCATCGTTGTGTCAAGAGATATAGTACTAAAACACTTGAGTGTCTCTCTTGATCCTAGGTCCTGGCAGAGTTGTGCAGACTCAGGACAAATGAGCTTTGAAGGAATACGCAGATTTAAAGAGGAGTCCGTAATTTGCTTTCTAATAATCATATTTTACTCAAAGAAGTTCATGAATTTATTACTGCTGAGGTGAAAGCCATCCTCTCTTGGGGAATGCTGCTTTGTAGTTAGCTTTGCGACAGTATCAAAAACGAATTTCGGATTGTTCTTATTTTCCTCAATTAAGTTGGAAAAATAGGATGATCGAACAGCAGCAAGGGCTCTTCGATACTGCACGGTACTGTCTTTCCAAGCTAGTCGGAAGACTTCCAGTTTGGTGTGGCGCCATTTCCGTTCCAATTTTCTGGAAGCTTGCTTCAGAGCTCGGGTATTTTCTGTATACCAGGGAGCTAGTTTCTTATGAGAAATGGTTTTAGTTTTTAGGGGTGCAACTGCATCTAGGTTATTGCGCAAGGTTAAATTGAGTTCCTCAGTTAGGTGGTTAACTGATTTTTGTCCTCTGGCGTCCTTGGGTAGACAGGGGGAGTCTGGAAGGACATCAAGGAATCTTTGTGTCGTCTGTGAATTTATAGCACAACTTTTGATGTTCCTTGTTCGCGGTCTGAGCAGATTATTTGTTGCAATTGCAAATGTAATAAAATGGTGGTCCGATAGTCCAGGATTATGAGGAAAAACATTAAGATCCACAACATTTATCCCATGGGACAAAACTAGGTCCAGAGTATGACTGTGACAGTGAGTAGGTCCAGAGACATGTTGGACAAAACCCACTGAGTCGATGATGGCTCCGAAAGCCTTTTGGAGTGGGTGTGTGGACTTTTCCATGTGAATATTAAAGTCACCAAAAATTAGAATAGTATCTGCTATGACTACAAGGTCCGAATTCAGGGAACTCAATGAGGAACGCTGTATATGGCCCAGGAGGCCTGTAAACAGTAGCTTAAAAAAGTGATTGAGTAGGCTACATAGATTTCGTGGCTAGAAGCTCAAAAGATGAAAAAGTCTTTTTTTTTTGTAAATGTAAATTTGTTATCGTAAATGTTAGCAAAACCTCTGCGGGATGCACGGGGGATATGGTCACTAGTGTAGCCAGGAGGTGAGGCCTCATTTAACACAGTAAATTCATCAGGCTAAAGTCATGTTTCAGTCAGGCCAATCACATCAAGATTATGATCAGTTCATTGACTATAATTGCCTTTGAAGTAAGGGATCTGACATTAAGTAGCCCTATTTTGAGATGTGAGGTATCAATAATGACAGGAATGGAGGTCTTTATCCTAGTGAGATTGCTAAGGCGAACACCGCCACGTTTAGTTTTGTCCAACCTAGGTCGAGGCACAGACACGGTCTCAATGGAGATAGCTGAGCTGACTACACTGACTGTGCTAGTGGCAGACTGGCTAACAGCCTGCTGCCTGGCCTGCACCCTATTTCATTGTGGTGCTAGAGGAGTTAGAGCCCTGTCTATGTTGGTAGATAAGATGAGAGCACCCCTCCAGCTAGGAAGGAGTCCGTCACTCCTCCGCAGGTCAGGCTTGGTCCTGTTTGTGGGTGAGTCCCAGAAAGAGGGCCAATTATCTACAAATTCTATCTTTTGGGAGGGGCAGAAACTAGTTTTCAACCAGCGATTGAGTTGTGAGACTCTGCTGTAGAGCTCATCACTCCCCCTAACTGGGAGGGGGCCAGAGACAATTACTCGATGCCGACACATCTTTCTAGCTGATTTACACGCTGAAGCTATGTTGCGCTCGGTGATCTCTGACTGTTTCATCCTAACATCGTTGGTGCCGACGTGGATAACAATATCTCTATACTCGCCAGTTTTAGCTTTAGCCAGCACCATCTTCAGATTAGCCTTAACGTCGGTTGCCCTGCCCCCTGGTAAACAGTGTATGATCGCTGGATGATTCGTTTTAAGTCTAATACTGCGGGTAATGGAGTCGCCAATGACTAGAGTTTTCAATTTGTCAGAGCTAATGGTGGGAAGCTTCGCCGTCTCAGACCCCGTAACGGGAGGAGTAGAGACAAGAGAAGGCTCGGCCTCTGACTCCGACTCGTTGCTTAATGGGGAAAACCGGTTGAAAGTTTGTCGGCTGAATGAGCATTCCTACAGCATTTCCCTCCAGAAACCGTGAGAAAGTTGTCCGGCTGCGGGCGGGACGTGCGAGGGGATTTATACTAACGTTACTATCTGTACTTACTGGTGGCACAGACGCCGTTTCATCCTTTCCTACACAGAAATTACCCTTGCGTCTGAAGCTGGGCTTGTAGCACAGCTATCCTCATCCTCATGTGAAGGCTTCAGGCATGATGCCTTTGCTTGATGCTCCAGTTGGAGATGCTGATACTGAATCAAGCTTTCAGGGGAGGATGGGACTGACTTAGGATGACCCATGGTATGCTGTGGGTGAGGTAGTAGAATAAATATTTCACCACAGTTCCTTCTTTTACATTTTTGTTTTATGATAAGTTCTTTCCAGTATGTTTGTTCTCCCTGTTGTGAAGGTTTGGAGTCCCTGGGTGGCATGAAGCCCAACTGGTACAGGATAGGAGTAGCTGAGAGGACCAGATGGTTTATAATAATGCTTTGCTCTGCTTTACTTTGTTTTCCATGACCAAAGTTGTATCCTATATCTTACATGTCAATAAACAAGGTGTTATCCTGTTTTTGATAAGTGACACCCTTGTGGGTGTCAAAAGGGGGAATCAAAAGCTCCAGTTTCTATATAAATGTTAAGGGACATGCATCACTTCATTGATTCACAAAATAAAGGTTTAAAGTTCATGGGTTCATCAGCAACCTAGTATATCGGATGGTGTGGTTAAAACCCACAGGGGTGTAAACAGGGGGATTATGAGGATTGTGTTATGCACTATAGCCCGTTACCATATGTGATTGAATATCTGCTGTGACAGGCCGGCTCAGAAGCAGGAACTACCGAGTATATTGTAATATTTTTGTCAGGAACAAGTCAGTTCTGTTTTTCCCTGTGGTGGGGCAGAGAGCCCGTGTATACAAACTATGCATTTACCACTTATTGCTTAGCTAATAAAAAAATGCATAGCATACGGTGCCTCATTGTCATATTTATCCTGATACCAGATTGGAATTGCCGCAACCCTGACACGATTAAGGGAAAAACCAAAAATAAACAGTATTTAAAAAGTAAAAACTGTAAAGTTGTCATGTAGCAAAGTAGGCAAAACACAGCAACAAGTCTGCAAGTTGTGACCGGAAATGGCGTCAAAATCACAGGTGAAAATGCTGTTTGAGGTATCATGTGATGCTACTAGCATAAATGGACCAACACTGAGCAAATTTATCTTAAGTCAAATGGCAATTTAAAACACAGGGGTCAGAGTATTATTGCTGAGGCATGGATATAATGCTAAATAAATGTTGCCATCACCCCAGTTACTCAAGTCAGGTCATGGACCTCAACTCCAAGTAGGAACCACCAAAACAATACAGAGGACACAAGTATTACAGTTAATGTTTATTTGAGCTAAAACAAGCAAATGCAGTTACACACTGGACTAGAGTACCCATGAACTCTTGCATGTCCCACGTCAGATATCCATGGCGTCGTCAGAGTCCCAGAGGTGGCGTCAGATATCCATGAGGTGGCGTCGTCAGAGGACGGGCGGTCGCAGCGTCAGAGGGCCGGTGGCGTCAGAGGTGGCGTCGTCCAGGACGGGCCGGTCGCAGCTTCAGAGGTGGCGTCGTCAGACGGGCGGCAGCTTCAGAGGTGGCGTCGTCAGGGAGGGCCGGTCGCAGCTTCAGAGTGGCGTCGTCGCAGCTTCAGAGGACGGGCCGGTCGCAGCTTCAGAGGTGGCGTCGTCAGAGGACGGGCTGGCGTCAGAGGTGGCGTCGCAGTCGCAGCTTCAGAGGGGGCCGGTCGCAGCTTCAGAGGTGGCGTCGTCAGCTTCAGAGGGGCGTCGTCACCGGTCGGTCGCAGCTTCAGAGGTGGCGTCGTCAGAGGACGGGCCGGTCGCAGCTTCAGAGGTGGCGTCGTCAGGGGCCGGGCCGGGGCCGCAGCGGAGAGGTGGCGTGGCGTCAGAGGACGGGCGGGCAGCTTCAGAGGTGGCGTCGCTTCAGAGGGGCGGTCGCAGCTTCAGAGGTGGCGTCGTCGCAGGACGGGCCGGTCGCAGCTTCAGAGGTGGCGTCGTCAGAGGACGGGCCGGTCGCAGCTTCAGAGGTGGCGTCGTCAGAGGACGGGCCGGTCGCAGCTTCAGAGGTGGCGTCGGGCCGGTCGCAGCTTCAGCCGGACGGGCCGGTCGCAGCTCAGAGGGCCGGTGGCGTCGTCAGAGGACGGGCCGGTCGCAGCTTCAGAGGTGGCGTCAGAGCCGGTCGCAGCGTCAGAGGTGGCGTCGTCAGAGGACGGGCCGGTCGCAGCTTCAGAGGTGGCGTCGTCAGGACGGGCCGGTCGCAGCTTCAGAGGTGGCGTCGTCGCAGCTTCAGAGGTGGCGTCGTCAGAGGGGGCGGCAGCGTCGTCAGAGGTCGCAGCTCGCAGCTTCAGAGGTGGCGTCGTCACCGGACGGGCCGGTCGCAGCTTCAGAGGTGGCGTCGTCGCCAGAGGACGGGCCGGTCGGAGGTGGCGTCGTCAGAGGCGGCGAGGGCGGGCGCAGCTTCAGAGGTGGCGTCGTCACCGGACGGGCCGGTCGCAGCTTCAGAGGTGGCGTCGTCAGAGGACGGGCCGGTCGCAGCTTCAGAGGTGGCGTCGTCAGACGGGCCGGTCGCAGCTTCAGAGGTGGCGTCGTCAGAGGACGGGCCGGTCGCAGCTTCAGAGGTGGCGTCGTCAGAGGACGGGCCGGTCGCAGCTTCAGAGGTGGCGTCGGGGACGGGCGGTCGCAGCTTCAGAGGTGGCGTCGTCAGAGGACGGGCCGGCAGCTTCAGAGGTGGCGTCAGAGGCAGCTGAGGTGGCGTCGTCAGAGGACGGGCCGGTCGCAGCTTCAGAGGTGGCGTCGTCAGAGGACGGGCCGGTCGCAGCTTCAGAGGTGGCGTCGTCAGAGGACGGGCCGGTCGCAGCTTCAGAGGTGGCGTCGTCAGAGGACGGGCCGGTCGCAGCTTCAGAGGTGGCGTCGTCAGAGGACGGGCCGGTCGCAGCTTCAGAGGTGGCGTCGTCAGAGGACGGGCCGGTCGCAGCTTCAGAGGACGGGCCGGTCGCAGCTTCAGAGGTGGCGTCGTCAGAGGACGGGCCGGTCGCAGCTTCAGAGGTGGCGTCGGGCGGGCGGTCGCAGCTTCAGAGGTGGCGTCGTCAGGACGGGCCGGTCGCAGCTTCAGAGGTGGCGTCGTCAGAGGACGGGCCGGTCGCAGCTTCAGAGGTGGCGTCGTCAGAGGACGGGCCGGTCAGAGGTGGCGTCGTCAGGGCCGGGTGGCGCAGCTTCAGAGGTGGCGTCGTCACCGGACGGGCCGGTCGCAGCTTCAGAGGGCCGGTCGCAGCTTCAGAGGACGGGCCGGTCGCAGCTTCAGAGGTGGCGTCGTCAGAGGACGGGCCGGTCGCAGCTTCAGAGGTGGCGTCGTCAGAGGACGGGCCGGTCGCAGCTTCAGAGGTGGCGTCGTCAGAGGACGGGCCGGTCGCAGCTTCAGAGGTGGCGTCGTCAGACGGGCCGGTCGCAGCTTCAGAGGTGGCGTCGTCAGAGGACGGGCCGGTCGCAGCTTCAGAGGTGGCGTCGTCACCGGACGGGCCGGTCGCAGCTTCAGAGGTGGCGTCGTCACCGGACGGGCCGGTCGCAGCTTCAGAGGTGGCGTCGTCACAGGACGGGCGGGCGTCAGCTTCAGAGGTGGCGTCGTCAGAGGACGGGCCGGTCGCAGCTTCAGAGGTGGCGGTCAGAGGACGGGCCGGTCGCAGCTTCAGAGGTGGCGTCGTCACCGGACGGGCCGGTCGCAGCTTCAGAGGTGGCGTCAGTCGGGCCGGTCGCAGCTTCAGAGGTGGCGTCGTCAGGGACGGGCCGGTCGCAGCTTCAGAGGTGGCGTCGTCAGGACGGGGGCCGGGCAGCTTCAGAGGTGGCGTCGTCAGAGGACGGGCCGCAGCTTCAGAGGTGGCGTCGTCAGAGGACGGGCGCAGCTTCAGAGGTGGCGTCGTCAGCTTCAGAGGTGGCGTCGGGCCGGTCGCAGCAGAGGTGGCGGACGGGCCGGTCGCAGCTTCAGAGGTGGCGTCGTCAGAGGACGGGCCGGTCGCAGCTTCAGAGGTGGCGTCGTCAGAGGACGGGCCGGTCGCAGCTTCAGAGGTGGCGTCGTCAGAGGACGGGCCGGTCGCAGCTTCAGAGGTGGCGTCGTCAGAGGACGGGCCGGTCGCAGCTTCAGAGGTGGCGTCGTCAGAGGACGGGCCGGTCGCAGCTTCAGAGGTGGCGTCGTCAGAGGACGGGCCGGTCGCAGAGGTGGCGTCAGAGGTGGGCGTCGCAGCTTCAGAGGTGGCGTCGTCAGAGGACGGGCCGGTCGCAGCTTCAGAGGTGGCGTCGTCAGAGGACGGGCCGGCAGCTTCAGAGGTGGCGTTCAGGTCGCAGGGTGGCGTCGTCAGAGGACGGGCCGGTCGCAGCTTCAGAGGTGGCGTCGTCAGAGGACGGGCCGGTCGCAGCTTCAGAGGTGGCGTCGTCAGCAGCTTCAGAGGTGGCGTCGTCAGAGGACGGGCCGGTCGCAGCTTCAGAGGTGGCGTCGTCAGAGGACGGGCCGGTCGCAGCTTCAGGTGGCGTCGTCAGAGGACGGGCCGGTCGCAGCTTCAGAGGTGGCGTCGTCAGAGGACGGGCCGGTCGCAGCTTCAGAGGTGGCGTCGTCAGAGGACGGGCCGGTCGCAGCTTCGGGCCGGTCGCAGCTTCAGAGGTGGCGCTTCAGAGGTGGCGTCAGAGGACGGGCCGGTCGCAGCTTCAGAGGTGGCGTCGTCAGGGGGGCCGGCCGCGCAGCTTCAGAGGTGGCGTCGTCAGAGGACGGGCCGGTCGCAGCTTCAGAGGTGGCGTCGCAGCAGAGGACGGGCCGGTCGCAGCTTCAGAGGTGGCGTCGTCAGAGGACGGGCCGGTCGCAGCTTCAGAGGTGGCGTCGTCAGAGGACGGGCCGGTCGCAGCTTCAGAGGTGGCGCGTCAGAGAGGACGGGCGCAGCTTCAGAGGTGGCGTCGTCAGGGACGGGCCGAGTCGCAGCTTCAGAGGTGGCGTCGTCAGAGGACATGCCGTCTCAGCTTCTCCTCAGATGACAGGGCATCATCATTTGCCAGAGAGTTACCGTGGTTTGGAGAAGCTTGGGATTCTACTTCATTGGTCTCTAAATACTCTTGAGAAAAACAAGAGGAACAGTTGGGTATTCTACAGCAACACATCTGTTCTACACGGTCTAGGCCAAATTGCTAATCGAATTTTGAGCAACATGAACCCAACAGGTTTCAAAGTATATGTTTCAGGCCGTACCTTCTCTGGCTTGTTTAGTGTCAGACCCTATGGATCGGAGCAAGGCCAGGGCATGCACAATGGAGACGTCATTTGATGACAGCTCTGAAAAATTTAGGTTAAGGTACACAAGCAAAAGGTTTGACAGCATTATTTAGACAGAGTTACTCTATGCTGTTGAATGAGTGTCAAACACAGCAGCACCATAGACAGTGACAAAGAACATAGCTAGAAGGGTTGTGGAAATAAACATTTACCTCCAAGTCTCCTCTGCAGAGAGACTTGATCTTGCTTCTGGGACTTTCCAACAGGGTAACAAGAAACTGAGGAGAAAGTGTTGACAGAAGTTGAGTTCACACAAAATAGCTACATATATTAATAGCAGTGAAGAATAAAAGATGACCAACGCGGAAGATACAGACAGTCAAATATTAATACCCAACTTATAAAGTTAAGCATATTTACCAAACAAATCCCTTAAACATGAGTGAACCAACCTTTGACAACCCCCACAGTCATCACAACCAGCAGCAATTCTCTCACACCTCCCATGATCATGAAAATAATCTGTGTTATCAACAGGTAATGTCTTCCCATGGCCTGTATGAGGCTTATATAGGCCACTAATGACCGTTTACCTGACAAACATGGCTTAACGATCAATTAACAAGCTTGATTGAGTTGTTACGTTCAGATAGAAATAGACCATGTAGAACATATGTTGATTCTTATCAAGTTGGTGGGCAGGCAATCTTTTCTACTCCATATATTGCATTTATATCTGTAATGATTAACCCTAATGGTCTCAGATCAGCAGTAGAAAGAAGTAGGCCTAATTATTTTAGGTGTAATCTTCAAAGATATTAGGGGGGAAATAAACACTGTACCCAAATCCACGTTTTACAATGCTCCTGGGAAATGGGTAGGCCTCCACCTATAGTCCTTCACAGTTTTACAGGTGTGATATATTTATTTATTTACATAGATCACATACATAAATAAATATGTTAGCTGTAGGTAGCGTTGAGATCAAATTCCCATATTCTATTGCTACTAACATAAATCCTAATATATCATGTTTTCCTCATTTGCTCTGTAGGAGGTTCGTCATATGAAGGACATTCAAGTGGATGTGACCCCTAACCTGCAATAGGGGCTCAGTGAGGTGACAGACATCCTGTAATGGATCTCCAGCTAGTGTCTGAGGACCTGGAGAAGGCTGTGTCTACAGCTGTGGGGCAGGACAAGCATGGTAACCTAACCTCACTGTATGAAGGATTTTATTGTTATGGATAGTCATCTCCAATCTGTTCAAATATCACTGTTGTTGATAACACACATTACCAAAATGATTCACACTTGTCTTCCTATTTCCACATAATCTGTCATGGTTCCCCACCCCAACAGGGCATAAAAGCAACCTCTCTTTATTGCTACTGCTAATACACCCAAATCCAACAGCGTTTGAGTATCTTTTTGCTTTTCTTCTAACCCTGAATGGCAACATTTTATCCTAGTACACAAGCATGTCACTTTATCCATCCACACCCACTCTACTGCCGCATGGCCACTGCGGCTGAGACTTTCACCCTCTCGTTACAGGTATAGCAGGTAACCAACCCCACCCGGGTCTTACCCCCTAGGACTTACCCTTTGCAGGTACCTGCCTGCTCGGGCTTACCTTCCGGGACTCACCCTATTCTTATAGTACTACCAGGAACCAACCTACTCGGGATTTACCCCCTAGGAGTTCCCCTCTGCAGGTTTGGGTTTACCTTCCGGGACTTACCATATACCACAAAGCTACGACCGGTCGTAATACAATGGGACTACTGAATAAGCTCAGGCTTTCTAGGTTCGTACCCTATAATTGGTTCAGCCTACGACTCTCATCTCCCCAAGATGTCAGAATTAGTGATAACGGGTGTAGGAACTGTGCCGACCTTGTTTCTGTTTCACTGATTCGGAATCTCTAGTTCGACTGCAAATCGCGGTGAACCCTGCTCGCAGTGCCAACTGTTAGGTTCTAATTCTCAGAGTAAAAACTCGACGGACACTATGAATGCTTGAACCAAGTGTATTCTTCCCAGAGGGTCAAGACAGCTGCATTAGACAAAAAACATATTCACACAAGCACTGATATTTAATCCTCTCTCCTATGCTGAGTCTCCTCCTACACCTCTAAACAGCCAATGCATCTCTGTTGCTAGACAGAACCTTAGTGATATCTGTTCTTCCTCACTTCATCTGACCTGACCGCTACCTCAAAGTGCTCACTCCTCCCCAACTCAAGGCTGACATGGTGATTGGTACCAGACTGTGTCTCTTCTCATCCCAGAGGATCCCACCCATAGGATGCCTGATGGCTAACAATAACATATCCTGACATAATGTAAATGTTATACATTAAGCTCTCTCCCTCAGTGACATGAATTAGTATATTTCATATTCTCAGAACCCAACAGTAGGTTTTAAGGTGTGGCTGCATGTTTGTCGTGGACGCATCGTCACTCTTGATGTTCTTTTTCCAAGTCTGAACAGGCCGTTCTTCTCTTTCCTCAACTAATTGAAACCTCAGGGACAGACATCCTGAACGACTCTGATGTCAGACCTCCCATCAGCCCTCTACACCTCGCTGTGAGTAAAGCCTACCTGCTCCTGTAGTGGTCTCCATATGACAAATGGCACCATATTCCCTATTTAGTACACTACGTTTGACCAGATCCTTATAGGCCCTGATCAAAAGTAGTTCACTACATAGGGAATAGGGTGCTATCTGGGATGCAAGCATGGTGTAGATTTTCCACAGGAAGTTGACTGTCCAGACAGACTCACACACCATATTCCGATCTATTCCTGATTAGTGTAAAATACATGAATATTCTACACAGTGATGATGAGGATGATTTCCTTATTTGCCATTTGAGTTAATCAACCTCAGAGGAGAAATAGAGTGTTTGTTTCTCAATCCCACGCTTGGCAGGAACCTCCGATGTTGATGCTGAAGCCACAATCAGTTGTATATTGCACAAATCTGTCCTTTATGGAAGAGTGGCAAGAAGAAAGCCATTTCTTAAAGATATCCATAAAAAGAGTCGTTTAAAGTTTGCCACAAGCCACCTGGGAGTCACACCAAACATGTGGAAGAAGGTGCTCTGGTCAGATGAAACCAAAATGGAACTTTTTGGCAACAATGCAAAACGTTATGTTTGACGTAAAAGCAACACAGCTCATCACCCTGAACACACCATCCCCACTGTCAAACATGGTGGTGGCAGCATCATGGTTTGGGCCTGCTTTTCTTCAGCAGGGACAGGGAAGATGGTTAAAATTGATGGGAAGATGGATGGAGCCAAATACAGGACCATTCTGGAAGAAAACCTGATGGAGTCTGCAAAAGACCTGAGACTGGGACGGAGATTTGTCTTCCAACAAGACAATGATCCAAAACATAAAGCAAAATCTACAATGTAGTGGTTCAAAAATAAACATATCCAGGTAAGTATTAACTTAAGGGGGCTGAATAATTTTGCACGCCCAATTTTTCAGTTTTTAATTTGTTAAAAAAGTTTGAAATATCCAATAAATGTCGCACTTCATGATTATGTCCCACTTGTTGTTGATTCTTCACAAAAAATACAGTTTTATATCTTTATGTTTGAAGCCTGAAATGTGGCAAAAGGTCGCAAAGTTCAAGGGGGCCGAATACTTTCGCAAGGCACTGTATGTTCTTCAAAAGAGAGATCAGGGTCCAGAATAACGCCGAGGTCCTTCACAGTTTCATTTGAGACGACTGTACAGCCATTAAGATTAATTGTCAGATTCAACAGAAGATCTCTTTATTTCTTGGGACCTAGAACAAGCTGTTTTGTCCGAGTTTAAAAGTAGAACGTTTGCAACCATCCACTTCCTTATGTCTGAAACACATGCTTCTGGCGAGGGCAATTTTGGGACTTCACCATGTTTCATTGAAATGTTCAGCTGTGTATCATCCGCATAGCAGTGAAAGTTAACATTATGTTAACCTAGGATAGGATAAAGTAATCCTTCTCACCCCCCTTAAAAGATTTAGATGCACTATTGTAAAGTGGCTGTTCCACTGGATGTCATAAGGTGAATGCAACAATTTGTAAGTCGCTCTGGATAAGAGCGTCTGCTAAATGACTTAAATGTAAATGTAATGTTTTCGAATGACATCCCCGAGAGGTAAAATATATAGTGAAATCAATAGTGGTCCTAAAACGGAACCTTGAGGAACATCGAAATTTACAGTTGATATGTCAGAGGACAAACCATTCACAGGGACAAACTGATATCTTTCCGACAGATAAGATCTAAACCAGGCCAGAACTTGTCCGTATAGACCAATTTGGGTTTCCATTTGGGTTTCCAATCTCTCCAAAAGAATGTGGTGATCGATGGTATCAAAAGCAGCACTAAGGTCTAGGAGCACGAGGACAGATGCAGAGCCTCAGTCTGATGCCATTAAAAGATCATTTAACACCTTCACAAGTGTAGTCTCAGTGCTATGATGGGGTCTAAAACAGACTGAAGCATTTCGTATTCATTGTTTGTCTTCAGGAAGGCAGTGAGTTGCTGCGCAACAGCCTTTTCTAAAACTTTTGAGAGGAATGGAAGATTCGATATAGGCCGATAGTTTTTTATATTTTCTGGGTCAAGGTTTGGCTTTTTCAAGAGAGGCTTTATTACTGCCACTTTTAGTGAGTTTGGTACACATCCGGTGGATAGAGAGCCATTATTAGGTTCAACATAGGAGGGCCAAGTACAGGAAGCAGCTCTTTCAGTAGTTTAGTTGGAATAGGGTCCAGTATGGAGCTTGAAGGTTTAGAGGCCATGATAATTTTCATCATTGTGTCAAGAGATATAGTACTAAAACACTTGAGTGTCTCTCTTGATCCTAGGTCCTGGCAGAGTTGTGCAGACTCAGGACAAATGAGCTTTGAAGGAATACGCAGATTTAAAGAGGAGTCCGTAATTTGCTTTCTAATAATCATATTTTACTCAAAGAAGTTCATGAATTTATTACTGCTGAGGTGAAAGCCATCCTCTCTTGGGGAATGCTGCTTTGTGTTAGCTTTGCGACAGTATCAAAAACGAATTTCGGATTGTTCTTATTTTCCTCAATTAAGTTGGAAAAATAGGATGATCGAACAGCAGCGAGGGCTCTTCGATACTGCACGGTACTGTCTTTCCAAGCTAGTCGGAAGACTTCCAGTTTGGTGTGGCGCCATTTCCGTTCCAATTTTCTGGAAGCTTGCTTCAGAGCTCGGGTATTTTCTGTATACCAGGGAGCTAGTTTCTTATGAGAAATGGTTTTAGTTTTTAGGGGTGCAACTGCATCTAGGTTATTGCGCAAGGTTAAATTGAGTTCCTCAGTTAGGTGGTTAACTGATTTTTGTCCTCTGGCGTCCTTGGGTAGACAGGGGAGTCTGGAAGGACATCAAGGAATCTTTGTGTCGTCTGTGAATTTATAGCACAACTTTTGATGTTCCTTGTTCGCGGTCTGAGCAGATTATTTGTTGCAATTGCAAATGTAATAAAATGGTGGTCCGATAGTCCAGGATTATGAGGAAAAACATTAAGATCCACAACATTTATCCCATGGGACAAAACTAGGTCCAGAGTATGACTGTGACAGTGAGTAGGTCCAGAGACATGTTGGACAAAACCCACTGAGTCGATGATGGCTCCGAAAGCCTTTTGGAGTGGGTGTGTGGACTTTTCCATGTGAATATTAAAGTCACCAAAAATTAGAATAGTATCTGCTATGACTACAAGGTCCGAATTCAGGGAACTCAATGAGGAACGCTGTATATGGCCCAGGAGGCCTGTAAACAGTAGCTTAAAAAAGTGATTGAGTAGGCTACATAGATTTCGTGGCTAGAAGCTCAAAAGATGAAAAAGTCTTTTTTTTTTGTAAATGTAAATTTGTTATCGTAAATGTTAGCAAAACCTCTGCGGGATGCACGGGGGATATGGTCACTAGTGTAGCCAGGAGGTGAGGCCTCATTTAACACAGTAAATTCATCAGGCTAAAGTCATGTTTCAGTCAGGCCAATCACATCAAGATCAAGATTATGATCAGTTCATTGACTATAATTGCCTTTGAAGTAAGGGATCTGACATTAAGTAGCCCTATTTTGAGATGTGAGGTATCAATAATGACAGGAATGGAGGTCTTTATCCTAGTGAGATTGCTAAGGCGAACACCGCCACGTTTAGTTTTGTCCAACCTAGGTCGAGGCACAGACACGGTCTCAATGGAGATAGCTGAGCTGACTACACTGACTGTGCTAGTGGCAGACTGGCTAACAGCCTGCTGCCTGGCCTGCACCCTATTTCATTGTGGTGCTAGAGGAGTTAGAGCCCTGTCTATGTTGGTAGATAAGATGAGAGCACCCCTCCAGCTAGGAAGGAGTCCGTCACTCCTCCGCAGGTCAGGCTTGGTCCTGTTTGTGGGTGAGTCCCAGAAAGAGGGCCAATTATCTACAAATTCTATCTTTTGGGAGGGGCAGAAACTAGTTTTCAACCAGCGATTGAGTTGTGAGACTCTGCTGTAGAGCTCATCACTCCTAACTGGGAGGGGGCCAGAGACAATTACTCGATGCCGACACATCTTTCTAGCTGATTTACACGCTGAAGCTATGTTGCGCTCGGTGATCTCTGACTGTTTCATCCTAACATCGTTGGTGCCGACGTGGATAACAATATCTCTATACTCGCCAGTTTTAGCTTTAGCCAGCACCATCTTCAGATTAGCCTTAACGTCGGTTGCCCTGCCCCCTGGTAAACAGTGTATGATCGCTGGATGATTCGTTTTAAGTCTAATACTGCGGGTAATGGAGTCGCCAATGACTAGAGTTTTCAATTTGTCAGAGCTAATGGTGGGAAGCTTCGCCGTCTCAGACCCCGTAACGGGAGGAGTAGAGACAAGAGAAGGCTCGGCCTCTGACTCCGACTCGTTGCTTAATGGGGAAAACCGGTTGAAAGTTTGTCGGCTGAATGAGCATTCCTACAGCATTTCCCTCCAGAAACCGTGAGAAAGTTGTCCGGCTGCGGGGACGTGCGAGGGGATTTATACTAACGTTACTATCTGTACTTACTGGTGGCACAGACGCCGTTTCATCCTTTCCTACACAGAAATTACCCTTGCGTCTGAAGCTGGGCTTGTAGCACAGCTATCCTCATCCTCATGTGAAGGCTTCAGGCATGATGCCTTTGCTTGATGCTCCAGTTGGAGATGCTGATACTGAATCAAGCTTTCAGGGGAGGATGGGACTGACTTAGGATGACCCATGGTATGCTGTGGGTGAGGTAGTAGAATAAATATTTCACCACAGTTCCTTCTTTTACATTTTTGTTTTATGATAAGTTCTTTCCAGTATGTTTGTTCTCCCTGTTGTGAAGGTTTGGAGTCCCTGGGTGGCATGAAGCCCAACTGGTACAGGATAGGAGTAGCTGAGAGGACCAGATGGTTTATAATAATGCTTTGCTCTGCTTTACTTTGTTTTCCATGACCAAAGTTGTATCCTATATCTTACATGTCAATAAACAAAGTGTTATCCTGTTTTTGATAAGTGACACCCTTATGGGTGTCAAAAGGGGGAGACAAAAGCATATATCACTTGATTTTTGTTCTATTTTCCTTGGTTGATTTCTGTAAAAAATATGTTTTATTTAACTTTGTATTATTTTCATGAAATGCTGTTAACATATGTTATGTTGGGAGCACTGAAATATAGGATAATGAGTGACACCCTTGTGGGTGTCAAAAGGGGGAATCAAAAACTCCAGTTTCTATATAAATGTTAAGGGACATGAATCACTTCATTGATTCACAAAATAAAGGTTTAAAGTTCATGGGTTCATCAGCAACCTAGTATATCGGATGGTGTGGTTAAAACCCACAGGGGTGTAAACAGGGGGATTATGAGGATTGTGTTATGCACTATAGCCCGTTACCATATGTGATTGAATATCTGCTGTGACAGGCCGGCTCAGAAGCAGGAACTACCGAGTATATTGTAATATTTTTGTCAGGAACAAGTCAGTTCTGTTTTTCCCTGTGGTGGGGCAGAGAGCCCGTGTATACAAACTATGCATTTACCACTTATTGCTTAGCTAATAAAAAAATGCATAGCATACGGTGCCTCATTGTCATATTTATCCTGATACCAGATTGGAATTGCCGCAACCCTGACACGATTAAGGGAAAAACCAAAAATAAACGGTATTTAAAAAGTAAAAACTGTAAAGTTGTCATGTAGCAAAGTAGGCAAAACACAGCAACAAGTCTGCAAGTTGTGACCGGAAATGGCGTCAAAATCACAGGTGAAAATGCTGTTTGAGGTATCATGTGATGCTACTAGCATAAATGGACCAACACTGAGCAAATTTATCTTAAGTCAAATGGCAATTTAAAACACAGGGGTCAGAGTATTATTGCTGAGGCATGGATATAATGCTAAATAAATGTTGCCATCACCCCAGTTACTCAAGTCAGGTCATGGACCTCAACTCCAAGTAGGAACCACCAAAACAATACAGAGGACACAAGTATTACAGTTAATGTTTATTTGAGCTAAAACAAGCAAATGCAGTTACACACTGGACTAGAGTACCCATGAACTCTTGCATGTCCCACGTCAGATATCCATGGCGTCGTCAGAGGACGGGCCGGTCGCAGCTTCAGAGGTGGCGTCGTCGTCGAGGACGGGCCGGTCGCAGCTTCAGAGGTGGCGTCGTCAGAGGACGGGCCGGTCGCAGCTTCAGAGGTGGCGTCGTCAGAGGACGGGCCGGTCGCAGCTTCAGAGGTGGCGTCGTCAGAGGACGGGCCGGTCGCAGCTTCAGAGGTGGCGTCGTCAGAGGACGGGCCGGTCGCAGCTTCAGAGGTGGCGTCGTCACCGGACGGGCCGGTCGCAGCTTCAGAGGTGGCGTCGTCACCGGACGGGCCGGTCGCAGCTTCAGAGGTGGCGTCGTCACCGGACGGGCCGGTCGCAGCTTCAGAGGTGGCGTCGTCACCGGACGGGCCGGTCGCAGCTTCAGAGGTGGCGCTTCAGAGGTGGCGTCACCGGACGGGCCGGTCAGCTTCAGAGAGGACGGGCGGTCGCAGCTTCAGAGGTGGCGTCGTCAGAGGACGGGCCGGTCGCAGCTTCAGAGGTGGCGTCGTCAGACGGGCCGGTCGCAGCTTCAGAGGTGGCGTCGTCTTCAGGACGGGCCGGTCGCAGCTTCAGAGGTGGCGTCGTCAGACGGGCCGGTCGCAGCTTCAGAGGTGGCGTCGTCAGACGGGCCGGTCGCAGCTTCAGAGGTGGCGTCGTCAGGACGGGCCGGTCGCAGCTTCAGAGGTGGGCGGTCGCTTCAGAGGTGGCGTCAGAGGACGGGCCGGTCGCAGCTTCAGAGGTGGCGTCGTCAGAGGACGGGCCGGTCGCAGCTTCAGAGGTGGCGTCGCTCAGCGTCGTCACCGACGGGCCGGTCGCAGCTTCAGAGGTGGCGTCGTCAGAGGACGGGCCGGTCGCAGCTTCAGAGGTGGCGTCGTCAGCCGGACGGGCCGGTCGCAGCTTCAGAGGTCGCAGGTCGCAGCTTCAGAGGTGGCGTCGTCACCGGACGGGCCGGTCGCAGCTTCAGAGGTGGCGTCGTCGGGACGGGCCGGTCGCAGCTTCAGAGGTGGCGTCGTCAGAGGACGGGCCGGTCGCAGCTTCAGAGGTGGCGTCGTCGGGACGGGCCGGTCGCAGCTTCAGAGGTGGCGTCGTCAGCCGGACGGGCCGGTCGCAGCTTCAGAGGTGGCGTCGTCGCAGCTTCAGAGGTGGCGTCGTCGCCGGACGGGCCGGTCGCAGCTTCAGAGGTGGCGTCGTCGCCGGACGGGCCGGTCGCAGCTTCAGAGGTGGCGTCGTCGCCGGACGGGCCGGTCGCAGCTTCAGAGGTGGCGTCGTCAGCGGACGGGCCGGTCGCAGCTTCAGAGGTGGCGTCGTCACCGGACGGGCCGGTCGCAGCTTCAGAGGTGGCGTCGTCAGGACGGGCCGGTCGCAGCTTCAGAGGTGGCGTCGTCACCGGACGGGCCGGTCGCAGCTTCAGAGGTGGCGTCGTCAGCCGGACGGGCCGGTCGCAGCTTCAGAGGTGGCGTCGTCAGCCGGCCGGGCGGGCAGAGGTGGCGCAGCGGGCCGGTCGCAGCTTCAGAGGTGGCGCGTCAGACGGGCCGGTCGCAGCTTCAGAGGTGGCGTCGTCACCGGACGGGCCGGTCGCAGCTTCAGAGGTGGCGCGTCGGACGGGCCGGTCGGGCTTCAGAGGTGGCGCAGACGGGCCGGTCGCAGCTTCAGGTGGCGCGTCAGAGGTGGCGTCGCACGGACGGGCCGGTCGCAGCTTCAGAGGTGGCGTCGTCACGGACGGGCCGGTCGCAGCTTCAGAGGTGGCGTCGTCACCGGACGGGCCGGTCGCAGCTTCAGAGGTGGCGTCGTCACCGGACGGGCCGGTCGCAGCTTCAGAGGTGGCGTCGTCAGCTTCAGACGGGCCGGTCGCAGCGTTCAGAGGGCCGGTGCAGCGAGGTGGCGTCGTCAGAGGACGGGCCGGTCGCAGCTTCAGAGGTGGCGTCGTCAGAGGACGGGCCGGTCGCAGCTTCAGAGGTGGCGTCGTCACCGGACGGGCCGGTCGCAGCTTCAGAGGTGGCGTCGTCAGGACGGGCCGGTCGCAGCTTCAGAGGTGGCGTCGTCAGAGGACGGGCCGGTCGCAGCTTCAGAGGTGGCGTCGTCAGCTTCAGGACGGGCCGGTCGCACTTCAGAGGTGGCGTCGTCAGAGGACGGGCCGGTCGCAGCTTCAGAGGTGGCGTCGTCACCGGGGCGGGCCGGTCGCAGCTTCAGAGGTGGCGTCGTCAGAGGTGGACGGGCCGGTCGCAGCTTCAGAGGTGGCGTCGTCAGAGGACGGGCCGGTCGCAGCTTCAGAGGTGGCGTCGTCAGAGGACGGGCCGGTCGCAGCTTCAGAGGTGGCGTCGTCAGAGGACGGGCCGGTCGCAGCTTCAGAGGTGGCGTCGTCAGGGCCGGTCGCAGGACGGGCCGGTCGCAGCTTCAGAGGTGGCGTCGTCAGAGGACGGGCCGGTCGCAGCTTCAGAGGTGGCGTCGTCAGAGGGCCGGTCGCAGCGGGGCGTCGGTCGCAGCTTCAGAGGTGGCGTCGTCAGAGGACGGGCCGGTCGCAGCTTCAGAGGTGGCGTCGTCAGAGGACGGGCCGGTCGCAGCTTCAGAGGTGGCGTCGTCAGAGGACGGGCGGTCGCAGGAGGTGGCGTCGTCAGAGGACGGGCCGGTCGCAGCTTCAGAGGTGGCGTCGTCAGAGGCAGCTTCAGAGGTGGCGTCGTCAGAGGACGGGCCGGTCGCAGCTTCAGAGGTGGCGTCGTCAGAGGACGGGCCGGTCGCAGCTTCAGAGGTGGCGTCGTCAGAGGACGGGCCGGTCGCAGCTTCAGAGGTGGCGTCGTCAGAGGAGGGCGGGCCGGTCGCAGCTTCAGAGGTGGCGTCGTCAGGACGGGCCGGTCGCAGCTTCAGAGGTGGCGTCGTCAGAGGACGGGCCGGTCGCAGCTTCAGAGGTGGCGTCGTCAGAGGACGGGCCGGTCGCAGCTTCAGAGGTGGCGTCGTCAGAGGACGGGCCGGTCGCAGCTTCAGAGGTGGCGTCGTCAGAGGACGGGCCGGTCGCAGCTTCAGAGGTGGCGTCGTCAGAGGACGGGCCGGTCGCAGCTTCAGAGGTGGCGTCGTCAGAGGACGGGCCGGTCGCAGCTTCAGAGGTGGCGTCGTCAGAGGACGGGCGGGCCGGTCGCAGCTTCAGAGGTGGCGTCAGAGGACGGGCCGGTCGCAGCTTCAGAGGTGGCGTCGGGGACGGGCCGGTCGCAGCTTCAGAGGTGGCGTCGTCAGAGGACGCCGGTCGCAGCTTCAGAGGTGGCGTCGTCAGAGGACGGGCCGGTCGCAGCTTCAGAGGTGGCGTCGTCAGAGGACGGGCCGGTCGCAGCTTCAGAGGTGGCGTCAGAGGACGGGCCGGTCGCAGCGAGGTGGCGTCGTCAGAGGACGGGCCGGTCGCAGCTTCAGAGGTGGCGTCGTCAGAGGACGGGCCGGTCGCAGCTTCAGAGGTGGCGTCGTCAGAGGACGGGCCGGTCGCAGCTTCAGAGGTGGCGTCGTCAGAGGACGGGCCGGTCGCAGCTTCAGAGGTGGCGTCGTCAGAGGACGGGCCGGTCGCAGCTTCAGAGGTGGCGTCGTCAGAGGACGGGCCGGTCGCAGCTTCAGAGGTGGCGTCGTCAGAGGACGGGCCGGTCGCAGCTTCAGAGGTGGCGTCGTCAGAGGACGGGCCGGTCGCAGCTTCAGAGGTGGCGTCGTCAGAGGACATGCGTCTCAGCTTCTCCTCAGATGACAGGGCATCATTTGCCAGAGAGCTACCGTGGTTTGGAGAAGCTTGGGATTCTACTTCATTGGTCTCTAAATACTCTTGAGAAAAACAAGAGGAACAGTTGGGTATTCTACAGCAACACATCTGTTCTACACGGTCTAGGCCAAATTGCTAATCGAATTTTGAGCAACATGAACCCAACAGGTTTCAAAGTATATGTTTCAGGCCGTACCTTCTCTGGCTTGTTTAGTGTCAGACCCTATGGATCGGAGCAAGGCCAGGGCATGCACAATGGAGACGTCATTTGATGACAGCTCTGAAAAATTTAGGTTATGGTACACAAGCAAAAGGTTTGACAGCATTATTTAGACAGAGTTACTCTATGCTGTTGAATGAGTGTCAAACACAGCAGCACCATAGACAGTGACAAAGAACATAGCTAGAAGGGTTGTGGAAATAAACATTTACCTCCAAGTCTCCTCTGCAGAGAGACTTGATCTTGCTTCTGGGACTTTCCAACAGGGTAACAAGAAACTGAGGAGAAAGTGTTGACAGAAGTTGAGTTCACACAAAATAGCTACATATATTAATAGCAGTGAAGAATAAAAGATGACCAACGCGGAAGATACAGACAGTCAAATATTAATACCCAACTTATAAAGTTAAGCATATTTACCAAACAAATCCCTTAAACATGAGTGAACCAACCTTTGACAACCCCCACAGTCATCACAACCAGCAGCAATTCTCTCACACCTCCCATGATCATGAAAATAATCTGTGTTATCAACAGGTAATGTCTTCCCATGGCCTGTATGAGGCTTATATAGGCCACTAATGACCGTTTACCTGACAAACATGGCTTAACGATCAATTAACAAGCTTGATTGAGTTGTTACGTTCAGATAGAAATAGACCATGTAGAACATATGTTGATTCTTATCAAGTTGGTGGGCAGGCAATCTTTTCTACTCCATATATTGCATTTATATCTGTAATGATTAACCCTAATGGTCTCAGATCAGCAGTAGAAAGAAGTAGGCCTAATTATTTTAGGTGTAATCTTCAAAGATATTAGGGGGAAATAAACACTGTACCCAAATCCACGTTTTACAATGCTCCTGGGAAATGGGTAGGCCTCCACCTATAGTCCTTCACAGTTTTACAGGTGTGATATATTTATTTATTTACATAGATCACATACATAAATAAATATGTTAGCTGTAGGTAGCGTTGAGATCAAATTCCCATATTCTATTGCTACTAACATAAAGGAGGTTCGTCATATGAAGGACATTCAAGTGGATGTGACCCCTAACCTGCAATAGGGGCTCAGTGAGGTGACAGACATCCTGTAATGGATCTCCAGCTAGTGTCTGAGGACCTGGAGAAGGCTGTGTCTACAGCTGTGGGGCAGGACAAGCATGGTAACCTAACCTCACTGTATGAAGGATTTTATTGTTATGGATAGTCATCTCCAATCTGTTCAAATATCACTGTTGTTGATAACACACATTACCAAAATGATTCACACTTGTCTTTCTATTTCCACATAATCTGTCATGGTTCCCCACCCCAACAGGGCATAAAAGCAACCTCTCTTTATTGCTACTGCTAATACACCCAAATCCAACAGCGTTTGAGTATCTTTTTGCTTTTCTTCTATCCCTGAATGGCAACATTTTATCCTAGTACACAAGCATGTCACTTTATCCATCCACACCCACTCTACTGCCGCATGGCCACTGCGGCTGAGACTTTCACCCTCTCGTTACAGGTATAGCAGGTAACCAACCCCACCCGGGTCTTACCCCCTAGGACTTACCCTTTGCAGGTACCTGCCTGCTCGGGCTTACCTTCCGGGACTCACCCTATTCTTATAGTACTACCAGGAACCAACCTACTCGGGATTTACCCCTAGGAGTTCCCCTCTGCAGGTTTGGGTTTACCTTCCGGGACTTACCATATACCACAAAGCTACGACCGGTCGTAATACAATGGGACTACTGAATAAGCTCAGGCTTTCTAGGTTCGTACCCTATAATTGGTTCAGCCTACGACTCTCATCTCCCCAAGATGTCAGAATTAGTGATAACGGGTGTAGGAACTGTGCCGACCTTGTTTCTGTTTCACTGATTCGGAATCTCTAGTTCGACTGCAAATCGCGGTGAACCCTGCTCGCAGTGCCAACTGTTAGGTTCTAATTCTCAGAGTAAAAACTCGACGGACACTATGAATGCTTGAACCAAGTGTATTCTTCCCAGAGGGTCAAGACAGCTGCATTAGACAAAAAACATATTCACACAAGCACTGATATTTAATCCTCTCTCCTATGCTGAGTCTCCTCCTACACCTCTAAACAGCCAATGCATCTCTGTTGCTAGACAGAACCTTAGTGATATCTGTTCTTCCTCACTTCATCTGACCTGACCGCTACCTCAAAGTGCTCACTCCTCCCCAACTCAAGGCTGACATGGTGATTGGTACCAGACTGTGTCTCTTCTCATCCCAGAGGATCCCACCCATAGGATGCCTGATGGCTAACAATAACATATCCTGACATAATGTAAATGTTATACATTAAGCTCTCTCCCTCAGTGACATGAATTAGTATATTTCATATTCTCAGAACCCAACAGTAGGTTTTAAGGTGTGGCTGCATGTTTGTCGTGGACGCATCGTCACTCTTGATGTTCTTTTTCCAAGTCTGAACAGGCCGTTCTTCTCTTTCCTCAACTAATTGAAACCTCAGGGACAGACATCCTGAACGACTCTGATGTCAGACCTCCCATCAGCCCTCTACACCTCGCTGTGAGTAAAGCCTACCTGCTCCTGTAGTGGTCTCCATATGACAAATGGCACCATATTCCCTATTTAGTACACTACGTTTGACCAGATCCTTATAGGCCCTGATCAAAAGTAGTTCACTACATAGGGAATAGGGTGCTATCTGGGATGCAAGCATGGTGTAGATTTTCCACAGGAAGTTGACTGTCCAGACAGACTCACACACCATATTCCGATCTATTCCTGATTAGTGTAAAATACATGAATATTCTACACAGTGATGATGAGGATGATTTCCTTATTTGCCATTTGAGTTAATCAACCTCAGAGGAGAAATAGAGTGTTTGTTTCTCAATCCCACGCTTGGCAGGAACCTCCGATGTTGATGCTGAAGCCACAATCAGTTGTATATTGCACAAATCTGTCCTTTATGGAAGAGTGGCAAGAAGAAAGCCATTTCTTAAAGATATCCATAAAAAGAGTCGTTTAAAGTTTGCCACAAGCCACCTGGGAGTCACACCAAACATGTGGAAGAAGGTGCTCTGGTCAGATGAAACCAAAATGGAACTTTTTGGCAACAATGCAAAACGTTATGTTTGACGTAAAAGCAACACAGCTCATCACCCTGAACACACCATCCCCACTGTCAAACATGGTGGTGGCAGCATCATGGTTTGGGCCTGCTTTTCTTCAGCAGGGACAGGGAAGATGGTTAAAATTGATGGGAAGATGGATGGAGCCAAATACAGGACCATTCTGGAAGAAAACCTGATGGAGTCTGCAAAAGACCTGAGACTGGGACGGAGATTTGTCTTCCAACAAGACAATGATCCAAAACATAAAGCAAAATCTACAATGGAGTGGTTCAAAAATAAACATATCCAGGTAAGTATTAACTTAAGGGGGCTGAATAATTTTGCACGCCCAATTTTTCAGTTTTTAATTTGTTAAAAAAGTTTGAAATATAGTGGTCCTAAAACGGAACCTTGAGGAACATCGAAATTTACAGTTGATATGTCAGAGGACAAACCATTCACAGGGACAAACTGATATCTTTCCGACAGATAAGATCTAAACCAGGCCAGAACTTGTCCGTATAGACCAATTTGGGTTTCCATTTGGGTTTCCAATCTCTCCAAAAGAATGTGGTGATCGATGGTATCAAAAGCAGCACTAACGTCTAGGAGCACGAGGACAGATGCAGAGCCTCAGTCTGATGCCATTAAAAGATCATTTAACACCTTCACAAGTGTAGTCTCAGTGCTATGATGGGGTCTAAAACAGACTGAAGCATTTCGTATTCATTGTTTGTCTTCAGGAAGGCAGTGAGTTGCTGCGCAACAGCCTTTTCTAAAACTTTTGAGAGGAATGGAAGATTCGATATAGGCCGATAGTTTTTTATATTTTCTGGGTCAAGGTTTGGCTTTTTCAAGAGAGGCTTTATTACTGCCACTTTTAGTGAGTTTGGTACACATCCGGTGGATAGAGAGCCATTATTATGTTCAACATAGGAGGGCCAAGTACAGGAAGCAGCTCTTTCAGTAGTTTAGTTGGAATAGGGTCCAGTATGGAGCTTGAAGGTTTAGAGGCCATGATAATTTTCATCGTTGTGTCAAGAGATATAGTACTAAAACACTTGAGTGTCTCTCTTGATCCTAGGTCCTGGCAGAGTTGTGCAGACTCAGGACAAATGAGCTTTGAAGGAATACGCAGATTTAAAGAGGAGTCCGTAATTTGCTTTCTAATAATCATATTTTACTCAAAGAAGTTCATGAATTTATTACTGCTGAGGTGAAAGCCATCCTCTCTTGGGGAATGCTGCTTTGTAGTTAGCTTTGCGAAAGTATCAAAAACGAATTTCGGATTGTTCTTATTTTCCTCAATTAAGTTGGAAAAATAGGATGATCGAACAGCAGCGAGGGCTCTTCGATACTGCACGGTACTGTCTTTCCAAGCTAGTCGGAAGACTTCCAGTTTGGTGTGGCGCCATTTCCGTTCCAATTTTCTGGAAGCTTGCTTCAGAGCTCGGGTATTTTCTGTATACCAGGGAGCTAGTTTCTTATGAGAAATGGTTTTAGTTTTTAGGGGTGCAACTGCATCTAGGTTATTGCGCAAGGTTAAATCGAGTTCCTCAGTTAGGTGGTTAACTGATTTTTGTCCTCTGGCGTCCTTGGGTAGACAGGGGGAGTCTGGAAGGACATCAAGGAATCTTTGTGTCGTCTGTGAATTTATAGCACAACTTTTGATGTTCCTTGTTCGCGGTCTGAGCAGATTATTTGTTGCAATTGCAAATGTAATAAAATGGTGGTCCGATAGTCCAGGATTATGAGGAAAAACATTAAGATCCACAACATTTATCCCATGGGACAAAACTAGGTCCAGAGTATGACTGTGACAGTGAGTAGGTCCAGAGACATGTTGGACAAAACCCACTGAGTCGATGATGGCTCCGAAAGCCTTTTGGAGTGGGTGTGTGGACTTTTCCATGTGAATATTAAAGTCACCAAAAATTAGAATAGTATCTGCTATGACTACAAGGTCCGAATTCAGGGAACTCAATGAGGAACGCTGTATATGGCCCAGGAGGCCTGTAAACAGTAGCTTAAAAAAGTGATTGAGTAGGCTACATAGATTTCGTGGCTAGAAGCTCAAAAGATGAAAAAGTCTTTTTTTTTTGTAAATGTAAATTTGTTATCGTAAATGTTAGCAAAACCTCTGCGGGATGCACGGGGGATATGGTCACTAGTGTAGCCAGGAGGTGAGGCCTCATTTAACACAGTAAATTCATCAGGCTAAAGTCATGTTTCAGTCAGGCCAATCACATCAAGATTATGATCAGTTCATTGACTATAATTGCCTTTGAAGTAAGGGATCGGATCCGACAGGACAGGAACGGAAAACAAGGGAAGAAATAGGGACTCTAATCAGGGGAAAAGATAAGGAACAGGTGTGGGAAGACTAAATGATGATTAGGGGAATAGGAACAGCTGGGAGCAGGAACGGAACGATAGAGAGAGGAGAGAGAGGGGGGGAGAGAGAGGGATAGAAAAAGGGAAACGAACCTAATAAGACCAGCAGGGGGAAACGAACAGAAGGGAAAGCATAATGACAAGACAATCTAAGACAAAACATGACAGTACCCCCACTCACCGAGCGCCTCCTGGCGCACTCGAGGAGGAATCCTGGCGGCAACGGAGGAAATCATCAATAAGTGAACGGTCCAGCACGTCCCGAGACGGAACCCAACTCCTCTCCTCAGGACCGTAACCCTCCCAATCCACTAAGTATTGGTGACCCCGTCCCCGAGAACGCATGTCCATGATCTTACGTACCTTGTAAATGAAGACGAACGGGGGTGCGAAGAAAGGGCTTGACACAGGAGACATGGAAGACAGGATGGACGCGACGAAGATGTCGCGGAAGAAGCAGTCGCACAGCGACAGGATTGACGACCTGGGAGACACGGAACGGACCAATGAACCGCGGAGTCAACTTACGAGAAGCTGTCGTAAGAGGAAGGTTGCGAGTGGAAAGCCACACTCTCTGGCCGCAACAATACCTTGGACTCTTAATCCTGCGTTTATTGGCGGCTCTCACAGTCTGTGCCCTGTAACGGCAAAGTGCAGACCTCACCCTCCTCCAGGTGCGCTCACAACGTTGGACAAACGCTTGAGCGGAGGGAACGCTGGACTCGGCAAGCTGGGATGAGAACAGAGGAGGCTGGTAACCCAGACTACTCTGAAACGGAGATAACCCGGTAGCAGACGAAGGAAGCGAGTTGTGAGCGTATTCTGCCCAGGGGAGCTGTTCTGCCCAAGACGCAGGGTTTCTGAAAGAAAGG
>NW_025748593.1:0-32974 GCF_021184085.1 Oncorhynchus gorbuscha
CACACTGACTCTGTACTGGTACCCCTGTATATAACCTCCACATTGACTCTGTACCGGTACCCCCTGTATATAACTGTCATGCAGGTGAAAGAGGACCCAAAAGCGACTTGGCGAAAACAGAGTCTTTAATCCAGTAAAGTAAATACAAACAAAAAACACAACTTTCACTCGAAATGACGAGGACAAACTGGAGACTCGATCTTGAACAGCAGGTGAACAGCAGGTTGCCTCGGGAAGGCACTTGAACCAGACAGACTCAGACACCTGCTCACCACGCAGCATCTGAGGAAAACACGACACGACAGGGCGATACACAAACACAGCACGGTGAATTCTAGACAAGGAACCGACAGGACAGGAACGGAACACAAAGGAAGAAATAGGGACTCTAATCAGGGGAAAGGATCGGGAACAGGTGTGGGAAGACTAAATGATTGATTAGGGGAATAGGAACAGCTGGGAGCAGGAACGGAACGATAGAGAGAAGAGAGAGCGAGAGAGTGAGAGAGGGAGGGGAGAGAGAGGGATAGAAAGAGGGAAAGAACCTAATAAGACCAGCAGAGGGAAACGAATAGAATGGGAAGCACAGGGACAAGACAAGATAATAAATGACAAAACATGACAGTACCCCCCACTCACCGAGCGCCTCCTGGCGCACTCGAGAGGAATCCTGGCGGCAACGGAGGAAATCATCAATGAGTGAACGGTCCAGCACGTCCCGAGACGGAACCCAACTCCTCTCCTCAGGACCGTAACCCTCCCAATCCACTAAGTATTGGTGGCCCCGTCCCCGAGAACGCATGTCCATGATCTTATGTACCTTGTAAATAGGTGCGCTCTCGACAAGGACGGGAGGGGGGAGGGAAGACGAACGGGGGTGCGAAGAAAGGGCTTGACACAGGAGACATGGAAGACAGGATGGACGCGACGAAGATGTCGCGGAAGAAGCAGTCGCACAGCGACAGGATTGACGACCTGGGAGACACGGAACGGACCAATGAACCGCGGAGTCAACTTACGAGAAGCTGTCGTAAGAGGAAGGTTGCGAGTGGAAAGCCACACTCTCTGGCCGCAACAATACCTTGGACTCTTAATCCTGCGTTTATTGGCGGCTCTCACAGTCTGTGCCCTGTAACGGCAAAGTGCAGACCTCACCCTCCTCCAGGTGCGCTCACAACGTTGGACAAACGCTTGAGCGGAGGGAACGCTGGACTCGGCAAGCTGGGTTGAGAACAGAGGAGGCTGGTAACCCAGACTACTCTGAAACGGAGATAACCCGGTAGCAGACGAAGGAAGCGAATTGTGAGCGTATTCTGCCCAGGGGAGCTGTTCTGCCCAAGACGCAGGGTTTCTGAAAGAAAGGCTGCGTAGTATGCGACCAATCGTCTGATTGGCCCTCTCTGCTTGACCGTTAGACTGGGGATGAAACCCGGAAGAGAGACTGACGGACGCACCAATCAAACGACAGAACTCCCTCCAAAACTGTGACGTGAATTGCGGGCCTCTGTCTGAAACGGCGTCTAACGGGAGGCCATGAATTCTGAATACATTCTCGATAATGATTTGTGCCGTCTCCTTAGCGGAAGGAAGTTTAGCGAGGGGAATGAAATGTGCCGCCTTAGAGAACCTATCGACAACCGTAAGAATCACAGTCTTCCCCGCAGACAAAGGCAGACCGGTAATGAAGTCTAGGGCGATGTGAGACCATGGTCGAGAAGGAATGGGGAGCGGTCTGAGACGACCGGCAGGAGGAGAGTTACCCGACTTAGTCTGCGCGCAGTCCGAACAAGCAGCCACGAAACGGCGCGTGTCACGCTCCTGAGTCGGCCACCAAAAGCGCTGGCGAATAGACGCAAGAGTGCCTCGAACACCGGGATGACCAGCTAACTTGGCAGAGTGAGCCCACTGAAGAACAGCCAGACGAGTGGAAACAGGAACGAAAAAAGGAGGTTACTAGGACAAGCGCGCGGCGACGCAGTGTGCGTGAGTGCTTGCTTAACCTGTCTTTCAATTCCCCAGACTGTTAACCCGACAACACGCCCATAAGGAAGAATCCCCTCGGGATCAGTAGAAGCCACAGAAGAACTAAACAGACGGGATAAGGCATCAGGCTTGGTGTTCTTGCTACCCGGACGGTAAGAAATCACAAACTCGAAACGAGCGAAAAACAACGCCCAACGAGCTTGACGGGCATTAAGTCGTTTGGCAGAACGGATGTACTCAAGGTTCTTATGGTCTGTCCAAACGACAAAAGGAACGGTCGCCCCCTCCAACCACTGTCGCCATTCGCCTAGGGCTAAGCGGATGGCGAGCAGTTCACGGTTACCCACATCATAGTTGCGCTCAGATGGCGACAGGCGATGAGAAAAATAAGCGCAAGGATGAACCTTATCGTCAGACTGGAAGCGCTGGGATAGAATGGCTCCCACGCCTACCTCTGAAGCGTCAACCTCGACAATGAATTGTCTAGTGACGTCAGGAGTAACGAGGATAGGAGCGGACGTAAAACGTTCTTTTAGAAGATCAAAAGCTCCCTGGGCGGAACCGGACCACTTAAAACACGTCTTGACAGAAGTAAGAGCTGTGAGAGGGGCAGCAACTTGACCGAAATTACGAATGAAACGCCGATAGAAATTAGCGAAACCTAAAAAGCGCTGCAACTCGACACGTGACCTTGGAACGGGCCAATCACTGACAGCTTGGACCTTAGCGGAATCCATCTGAATGCCTTCAGCGGAAATAACGGAACCGAGAAAAGTAACGGAGGAGACATGAAAAGAGCACTTCTCAGACTTTACGTAGAGACAATTCTCTAAAAGGCGCTGTAGAACACGTCGAACGTGCTGAACATGAATCTCGAGTGACGGAGAAAAAATCAGGATATCGTCAAGATAGACAAAAACAAAGATGTTCAGCATGTCTCTCAGAACATCATTAACTAATGCCTGAAAAACAGCTGGCGCATTGGCGAGACCAAACGGCAGAACCCGGTACTCAAAATGCCCTAACGGAGTGTTAAACGCCGTTTTCCACTCGTCCCCCTCTCTGATGCGCACGAGATGGTAAGCGTTACGAAGGTCCAACTTAGTAAAGCACCTGGCTCCCTGCAGAATCTCGAAGGCTGATGACATAAGGGGAAGCGGATAACGATTCTTAACCGTTATGTCATTCAGCCCTCGATAATCCACGCAGGGGCGCAGAGTACCGTCCTTCTTCTTAACAAAAAGAACCCCGCCCCGGCCGGAGAGGAAGAAGGCACTATGGTACCGGCGTCAAGAGACACAGACAAATAATCCTCGAGAGCCTTACGTTCGGGAGCCGACAGAGAGTATAGTCTACCCCGAGGAGGAGTGGTCCCCGGAAGGAGATCAATACTACAATCATACGACCGGTGAGGAGGAAGGGAGTTGGCTCGGGACCGACTGAAGACCGTGCGCAGATCATGATATTCCTCCGGCACTCCTGTCAAATCGCCAGGTTCCTCCTGAGAAGTAGGGACAGAAGAAACGGGAGGGATGGCAGACATTAAACACTTCACATGACAAGAAACGTTCCAGGATAGGATAGAATTACTAGACCAATTAATAGAAGGATTATGACATACTAGCCAGGGATGACCCAAAACAACAGGTGTAAACGGTGAACGAAAAATCAAAAAAGAAATAGTCTCACTGTGGTTACCAGATACTGTGAGGGTTAAAGGTAGTGTCTCAAATCTGATACTGGGAAGATGACTACCATCTAAGGCGAACATGGGCGTAGGCTTCTCTAACTCTCTGAAAGGAATGTCATGTTTCCGAACCCATGCTTCGTCCATGAAACAACCCTCAGCCCCAGAGTCTATCAAGGCACTACATGTAGCACCCGAACCGGTCCAGCGTAGATGGACCGACAAAGTAGTACAGGATTTTGATGGAGAGACTTGAGTAGTTGCGCTCACCTGTAGCCCTCCGCTTACAGATGAGCTCTGGCTTTTACTGGACATGAATTAACAAAATGTCCAGCAACTCCGCAATAGAGGCACAGGCGGTTGGTGATCCTCCGTTCCCTCTCCTTAGTCGAGATGCGAATCCCTCCCAGCTGCATGGGCTCAGACTCTGAGCCAGAGGAGGGAGATGGTTGCGATGCGGAGCAGGGAAACACCGTTGATGCGAGCTCTCTTCCACGAGCCCGGTGACGAAGATCTACCCGTCGTTCTATGCGGATGGCGAGAGCATTCAAAGAGTCCACATCTGAAGGAACCTCCCGGGAGAGAATCTCATCCTTAACCACTGCGTGGAGTCCCTCCAGAAAACGAGCGAGCAGCGCCGGCTCGTTCCACTCACTAGAGGCAGCAAGAGTGCGAAACTCAATAGAATAATCCGTTATGGACCGTTCACCTTGGCATAAGGAAGCCAGGGCCCTAGAAGCCTCCCTACCAAAAACTGAACGGTCAAAAACCCGAATCATCTCCTCTTTAAAGTTCTGGAACTTGTTAGAGCAATCAGCCCTTGCCTCCCAGATAGCTGTGCCCCATTCTCGAGCCCGGCCAGTAAGGAGTGAAATGACGTAAGCAACCCGAGCTCTCTCTCTAGAGTATGTGTTGGGTTGGAGAGAGAACACAATCTCACACTGCGTGAGAAAGGAGCGGCACTCAGTGGGCTGCCCGGAGTAGCAAGGTGGGTTATTAACCCTAGGTTCTGGAGGCTCGGCAGGCCAGGAAGTAACAGGTGGCACGAGACGTAGACTCTGGAACTGTCCAGAGAGGTCAGAAACCTGAGCGGCCAGGTTCTCCACGGCATGGCGAGCAGCAGACAATTCCTGCTCGTGTCTGCCGAGCATGGCTCCTTGGATCTCGACGGCAGTGTAACGAGCGTCTGAAGTCGCTGGGTCCATTCCTTGGTCGGTTCCTTCTGTCATGCAGGTGAAAGAGGACCCAAAAGCGACTTGGCGAAAACAGAGTCTTTAATCCAGTAAAGTAAATACAAACAAAAAACACAACTTTCACTCGAAATGACGAGGACAAACTGGAGACTCGATCTTGAACAGCAGGTGAACAGCAGGTTGCCTCGGGAAGGCACTTGAACCAGACAGACTCAGACACCTGCTCACCACGCAGCATCTGAGGAAAACACGACACGACAGGGCGATACACAAACACAGCACGGTGAATTCTAGACAAGGAACCGACAGGACAGGAACGGAACACAAAGGAAGAAATAGGGACTCTAATCAGGGGAAAGGATCGGGAACAGGTGTGGGAAGACTAAATGATTGATTAGGGGAATAGGAACAGCTGGGAGCAGGAACGGAACGATAGAGAGAAGAGAGAGCGAGAGAGTGAGAGAGGGAGGGGGAGAGAGAGGGATAGAAAGAGGGAAAGAACCTAATAAGACCAGCAGAGGGAAACGAATAGAATGGGAAGCACAGGGACAAGACAAGATAATAAATGACAAAACATGACAATAACCTCCACATTGACTCTGTACCGGTACTCCCTGTATATAGCCTCCACATTGACTCTGTACCGGTACCCCCTGTATATAGCCTCCACATTGACTCTGTACTGGTACCCCCTGTATATAACCTCCACATTGACTCTGTACCGGTACTCCCTGTATATAGCCTCCACATTGACTCTGTACCGGTACCCCCTGTATATAGCCTCCACATTGACTCTGTACCGGTACTCCCTGTATATAGCCTCCACATTGACTCTGTACCGGTACCCCCTGTATATAGCCTCCACATTGGCTCTGTACTGGTACCCCCTGTATATAACCTCCACATTGACTCTGTACCGGTACTCCCTGTATATAGCCTCCACATTGACTCTGTACCGGTACCCCCTGTATATAGCCTCCACATTGACTCTGTACCGGTACCCCCTGTATATAGCCTCCACATTGACTCTGTACCGGTACCCCCTGTATATAGCCTCCACATTGACTCTGTACCGGTACCCCCTGTATATAGCCTCCATATTGACTCTGTACCGGTACCCCTGTATATAGCCTCCACATTGACTGTACCGGTACCCCCTGTATATAGCCTCCACATTGACTCTGTACCGGTACCCCTGTATATAGCCTCCACATTGACTCAGTACCGGTACCCCTGTATATAGCCTCCACATTGACTCTGTACCGGTACCCCTGTATATACCCCCGCACATTGACTCAGTACCGGTACCCCCTGTATATAGCCTCCACATTGACTCTGTACCGGTACCCCCTGTATATAGCCTCCACAATGACTTGGTACCGGTACCCCCTGTATATAGCCTCCACATTGACTCTGTACCGGTACCCCCTGTATATAGTCTCCACATTGACTCTGTCTCAGTACCCCCTGTATATAGCCTCCACATTGACTCTGTCTCAGTACCCCCTGTATATAGCCTCCACATTGACTCTGTACCGGTACCCCCTGTATATAGCCTCCACATTGACTCTGTACCGGTACCCCCTGCACATTGACTCTGTACCGGTACCCCCTGTATATAGCCTCCACATTGACTCTGTACCGGTACCCCCTGTATATAGCCTCCACACTGACTCTGTACCAGTACCCCCTGTATATAGCCTCCACATTGACTCTGTACTGGTACCCCCTGTATATAACCACCACATTGACTCTGTACCGGTACCCCCTGTATATAACCTCCACATTGACTCTGTACCGGTACTCCCTGTATATAGCCTCCACATTGACTCTGTACCGGTACCCCTGTATATAGCCTCCACATTGACTCTGTACCGGTACCCCCTGTATATAGCCTCCACATTGACTCTGTACCGGTACCCCTGTATATAGCCTCCACATTGACTCAGTACCGGTACCCCCTGTATATAGCCTCCACATTGACTCTGTACCGGTACCCCTGTATATACCCCCGCACATTGACTCAGTACCGGTACCCCCTGTATATAGCCTCCACATTGACTCTGTACCGGTACCCCCTGAATATAGCCTCCACAATGACTTGGTACCGGTACCCCCTGTATATAGCCTCCACATTGACTCTGTACCGGTACTCCCTGTATATAGCCTCCACATTGACTCTGTACCGGTACCCCCTGTATATAGCCTCCACATTGGCTCTGTACTGGTACCCCCTGTATATAACCTCCACATTGACTCTGTACCGGTACTCCCTGTATATAGCCTCCACATTGACTCTGTACCGGTACCCCCTGTATATAGCCTCCACATTGACTCTGTACCGGTACCCCCTGTATATAGCCTCCACATTGACTCTGTACCGGTACCCCCTGTATATAGCCTCCACATTGACTCTGTACCGGTACCCCCTGTATATAGCCTCCATATTGACTCTGTACCGGTACCCCTGTATATAGCCTCCACATTGACTGTACCGGTACCCCCTGTATATAGCCTCCACATTGACTCTGTACCGGTACCCCTGTATATAGCCTCCACATTGACTCAGTACCGGTACCCCCTGTATATAGCCTCCACATTGACTCTGTACCGGTACCCCTGTATATACCCCCGCACATTGACTCAGTACCGGTACCCCCTGTATATAGCCTCCACATTGACTCTGTACCGGTACCCCCTGTATATAGCCTCCACAATGACTTGGTACCGGTACCCCCTGTATATAGCCTCCACATTGACTCTGTACCGGTACCCCCTGTATATAGTCTCCACATTGACTCTGTCTCAGTACCCCCTGTATATAGCCTCCACATTGACTCTGTCTCAGTACCCCCTGTATATAGCCTCCACATTGACTCTGTACCGGTACCCCCTGTATATAGCCTCCACATTGACTCTGTACCGGTACCCCCTGCACATTGACTCTGTACCGGTACCCCCTGTATATAGCCTCCACATTGACTCTGTACCGGTACCCCCTGTATATAGCCTCCACACTGACTCTGTACCAGTACCCCCTGTATATAGCCTCCACATTGACTCTGTACTGGTACCCCCTGTATATAACCACCACATTGACTCTGTACCGGTACCCCCTGTATATAACCTCCACATTGACTCTGTACCGGTACTCCTGTATATAGCCTCCACATTGACTCTGTACCGGTACCCCTGTATATAGCCTCCACATTGACTCTGTACCGGTACCCCCTGTATATAGCCTCCACATTGACTCTGTACCGGTACCCCTGTATATAGCCTCCACATTGACTCAGTACCGGTACCCCCTGTATATAGCCTCCACATTGACTCTGTACCGGTACCCCTGTATATACCCCCGCACATTGACTCAGTACCGGTACCCCCTGTATATAGCCTCCACATTGACTCTGTACCGGTACCCCCTGAATATAGCCTCCACAATGACTTGGTACCGGTACCCCCTGTATATAGCCTCCACATTGACTCTGTACCGGTACCCCCTGTATATAGTCTCCACATTGACTCTGTCTCAGTACCCCCTGTATATAGCCTCCACATTGACTCTGTCTCAGTACCCCCTGTATATAGCCTCCACATTGACTCTGTACCGGTACCCCCTGTATATAGCCTCCACATTGACTCTGTACCGGTACCCCCTGTATATAGCCTCCACATTGACTGTGTACCGGTACCCCCTGTATATAGCCTCCACATTGACTCTGTACCGGTGCCACCTGTATAAAGCCTCCACATTGACTCTGTACCGGTACCCCCTGTATATAGTCTCCACATTGACTCTGTACCGGTACCTCCTGTATATAGCCTCCACATTGACTCTGTACCGGTACCCCCTGTATATAGTCTCCACATTGACTCTGTACCGGTGCCCCCTGTATAAAGCCTCCACATTGACTCTGTACCGGTAGCCCCTGTATATAGCCTCCAAATTGACTCTGTACCGGTACCCCCCCTGTATATAGCCTCCACATTGACTCTGTACTAGTACCCCCTGTATATAGCCGCCACATTGACTCTGTACCGGTACCTCCTGTATATAGCCTCCACATTGACTCTGTACCGTAACACCCTGTATATAGTCTCCACATTGACTCTGTACCGGTACCCCCTGTATATAGCCTCCACGTTGACTCTGTACCAGTACCCCATGTATATAGCCTCAGTGTTAGCCAGCCAAACAGGTTTTACAAGGATATGCCTCCTTCCCGAATGTAATACTCGAGCTGCATCATAAAAGAGAGAAGGCATCGATCTGCTATACTTAGTAATAGAGGTCACCTCTACAGGGAGACACATCAATTGGTGAGGAAAATAATTGTTAAACCCTTCGCTTTCTCTTTCTCTCTGTCTTTCTCCCTTTCTATCTATTTCTCTTTGTCTCTCTCTCCATCTTTCTCTCTCTCTCTCACCATCTCTCTCTCCATCTTTCTCTCTCTCTCACCATCTCTCTCCATCTTTCTCTCTCTCTCTCCATCTTTCTCTCTCTCTCACCATCTCTCTCTCCATCTTTCTCTCTCTCTCACATCTCTCTCTCCATCTTTCTCTCTCTCTCACCATCTCTCTCTCCATCTTTCTCTCTCTCTCACATCTCTCTCTCCATCTTTCTCTCTCTCTCACCATCTCTCTCTCTCACCATCTCTCTCTCCATCTTTCTCTCTCTCTCACCATCTCTCTCTCTCCATCTTCCTCTCTCTCTCACCATCTCTCTCTCCATCTTTCTCTCTCTCTCACCATCTCTCTCACCATCTTTCTCTCTCTCTCACCATCTCTCTCACCATCTTTCTCTTTCTCTCACCATCTCTCTCTCCATCTTTATCTCTCTCCCCATCTTTCTCTCTCTCTCTCTCTCTCACTCTCTCTCTCCATCTTTCTCTCTCTCACATCTCTCTCTCCATCTTTCTCTTTCTCTCTCTCTCTCCCTCTATCTTTCTCTCTCTCCATCTTTCTCTCTCTCTCTCTCTCTCCATCTTTCTCTCTCTCACCATCTTTCTCTCTCTCTCTCCCCATCTCTCTCTCTCTCCATCTTTCTCTCTCTCTCTCTCTCTCCATCTTTCTCTCTCTCTCTCTCTCTCCATCTTTCTCTCTCTCACCATCTTTCTCTCTCTCTCTCCCCATCTCTCTCTCTCTCCATCTTTCTCTCTCTCCCCATCTCTCTCTCTCCCCCTCTCTAATTCAAACCAGAAACTAATGTTCCCTCAAACACACATTCTAAGATACCTTATTGTAACGTTCGTCGTTGGGAGAAAGAGAGGAGAACCATGGTGCAGCGTGGTAAGTATTCATTATGCCTTTTGATGAAAACAAATACTCAAACAAAATGATAAACAAGAATGACAGGAAACGAAACAGTCCTGTCTGGTAACATACACAAAGACAGAAAATAATCACCCACGAAACAAAATATAAACCAGGCTCCCTAAATATGGTTCTCAATCAGGGACAACGATAAACAGCTGGATATTTAAAGACTGTCTTTAGTAGGTCTTCAACTCGGTCAGAGTATTGGAGGATATTTAAAGACTGTCTTTAGCAGGTCTTCAACTCGGTCAGAGTATTGGAGGATATTTAAAGACTGTCTTTAGCAGGTCTTCAACTCGGTCAGAGTATTGGAGGATATTTAAAGACTGTCTTTAGCAGTTCTTCAACTCGGTCAGAGTATTGGAGGATATTTAAAGACTGTCTTTAGCAGTTCTTCAATTCGGTCAGAGTATTGGAGGATATTTAAAGACTGTCTTTAGCAGGTCTTCAACTCGGTCAGAGTATTGGAGGATATTTAAAGACTGTCTTTAGCAGGTCTTCAACTCGGTCAGAGTATTGGAGGATATTTAAAGACTGTCTTTAGCAGTTCTTCAATTCGGTCAGAGTATTGGAGGATATTTAAAGACTGTCTTTAGCAGGTCTTCAACTCGGTCAGAGTATTGGAGGATATTTAAAGACTGTCTTTAGCAGTTCTTCAATTCGGTCAGAGTATTGGAGGATATTTAAAGACTGTCTTTAGCATGTCTTCAATTCGGTCAGAGTATTGGAGGATATTTAAAGACTGTATTTGTATTCCCAGGAAGAATAACAAGAAACTGCCATATGGGGAAGCGCAAGTGGCTCGTTTCATCTGGTTCTTGATACCATGTCTTGTTTTGAGGTGTTTTGACTGATTTCATGTCAATGCGAATATGGCTAAAATTCTTTAGCTAACCAACTGTAACGATGTATTTGAGAGACAACAAGTGCACAAATGTATTCATGTTTTCGATAAACATTGGAGACTAAATATAGTTTACATGTTGTCAACAATCTTAGCCAACGCCGTTAGTTTTGTCCTATAGTTACGCACGCCTCGGTTTTGTTGCTTGACAACCAACCCGTCTATAGGTCTGTTGTCTTTGCAGACCATGTTAGAACGATAACGTTTTTAGTTCAAGGTTTAACACTCGATAAGCAATGTCTTCATGAAGCTGCCAATATTCAACATGTCAGTAAATCAAATATTGTACACAAACAGTAAATCAAAAGTCTGTCACCATGAACGTTTCCACCTTTTATCACCTGCATCTATATATCCATCTATATATCCATCTATATATCCATCTACATATCCATCTATATATCCATCTATATATCCATCTACATATCCATCTATATACCCATCTACATATCCATCTATATATCCATCTATATATCCATCTATATATCCATCTATATATCCATCTATATAACTATCTATATAACTATCTATATATCCATCTATATATCCATCTATATAACTATCTATATATCCATCTACATATCCATCTATATAACTATCTATATATCCATCTATATAACTATCTATATATCCATCTATATATCCATCTATATATCCATCTATATAACTATCTGTCATGCAGGTGATAGAGGACCCAAAAGCGACTTAACAGAAACAGAGTTTATTCAAGTCCAAACAGGGAATAACAGAAATCCTCTAGTCTGTAGAGGAGAATAACAAGAGAAGCGGCCACAGACTGCAGGTCGCTTCGGGTAGGCGCAGGCCGTAGTAGACAGAGACACCTGCTCACACGCAGCATCTGATGAAGGCAAAAAACACGACAGGACAGGGCGAAACACAATCACAGCTAAAACACGACAGGACAGGGCGAAACGCAATCACAGCATGGTGAATACTAAACAAGGAACCGACGGGACAGGAACGGAACACAAAGGAATAAATAGGGACTCTAATCAGGGGAAAGGATCGGGAACAGGTGTGGGAAGACTAAATGATGATTAGGGGAATAGGAACAGCTGGGAGCAGGAATGGAACGATAGAGAGAAGAGAGAGCGAGAGAGTGAGAGAGGGAGGGGGAGAGAGAGGGATAGAAAGAGGGAAAGAACCCAACAAGACCAGCAGAGGGAAACGAACAGAATGGGGAGCACAGGGACAAGACATGATAATAAATGACAAACATGACAGTACCCCCCCACTCACCGAGCGCCTCCTGGCGCACTCGAGGAGGAATCCTGGCGGCAACGGAGGAAATCATCGATGAGTGAACGGTCCAGCACGTCCCGAGACGGAACCCAACTCCTCTCCTCAGGACCGTAACCCTCCCAATCCACTAAGTATTGGTGACCCCGTCCCCGAGAACGCATGTCCATGATCTTATGTACCTTGTAAATAGGTGCGCTCTCGACAAGGACGGGAGGGGGGGAGGGAAGACGAACGGGGGTGCGAAGAAAGGGCTTAACACAGGAGACATGGAAGACAGGATGGACGCGACGAATATGTCGCGGAAGAAGCAGTCGCACAGCGACAGGATTGACGACCTGGGAGACACGGAACGGACCAATGAACCGCGGAGTCAACTTACGAGAAGCTGTCGTAAGAGGAAGGTTGCGAGTGGAAAGCCACACTCTCTGGCCGCAACAATACCTTGGACTCTTAATCCTGCGTTTATTGGCGGCTCTCACAGTCTTCCCCGCAGACAAAGGCAGACCGGTAATGAAGTCTAAGGCGATGTGAGACCATGGTCGAGAAGGAATGGGGAGCGGTCTGAGACGACCGGCAGGAGGAGAGTTACCCGACTTAGTCTGCGCGCAGTCCGAACAAGCAGCCACGAAACGGCGCGTGTCACGCTCCTGAGTCGGCCACCAAAAGCGCTGGCGAATAGACGCAAGAGTGCCTCGAACACCGGGATGACCAGCTAACTTGGCAGAGTGAGCCCACTGAAGAACAGCCAGACGAGTGGAAACAGGAACGAAAAGGAGGTTACTAGGACAAGCGCGCGGCGACGCAGTGTGCGTGAGTGCTTGCTTAACCTGTCTTTCAATTCCCCAGACTGTTAACCCGACAACACGCCCATAAGGAAGAATCCCCTCGGGATCAGTAGAAGCCACAGAAGAACTAAACAGACGGGATAAGGCATCAGGCTTGGTGTTCTTGCTACCCGGACGGTAAGAAATCACAAACTCGAAACGAGCGAAAAACAACGCCCAACGAGCTTGACGGGCATTAAGTCGTTTGGCAGAACGGATGTACTCAAGGTTCTTATGGTCTGTCCAAACGACAAAAGGAACGGTCGCCCCCTCCAACCACTGTCGCCATTCGCCTAGGGCTAGCGGATGGCGAGCAGTTCACGGTTACCCACATCATAGTTGCGCTCAGATGGCGACAGGCGATGAGAAAAATAAGCGCAAGGATGAACCTTATCGTCAGACTGGAAGCGCTGGGATAGAATGGCTCCCACGCCTACCTCTGAAGCGTCAACCTCGACAATGAATTGTCTAGTGACGTCAGGAGTAACGAGGATAGGAGCGGACGTAAAACGTTCTTTTAGAAGATCAAAAGCTCCCTGGGCGGAACCGGACCACTTAAAACACGTCTTGACAGAAGTAAGAGCTGTGAGAGGGGCAGCAACTTGACCGAAATTACGAATGAAACGCCGATAGAAATTAGCGAAACCTAAAAAAAGCGCTGCAACTCGACACGTGACCTTGGAACGGGCCAATCACTGACAGCTTGGACCTTAGCGGAATCCATCTGAATGCCTTCAGCGGAAATAACGGAACCGAGAAAAGTAACGGAGGAGACATGAAAAGAGCACTTCTCAGCCTTTACGTAGAGACAATTCTCTAAAAGGCGCTGTAGAACACGTCGAACGTGCTGAACATGAATCTCGAGTGACGGAGAAAAAATCAGGATATCGTCAAGATAGACAAAAACAAAGATGTTCAGCATGTCTCTCAGAACATCATTAACTAATGCCTGAAAAACAGCTGGCGCATTGGCGAGACCGAACGGCAGAACCCGGTACTCAAAATGCCCTAACGGAGTGTTAAACGCCGTTTTCCACTCGTCCCCCTCTCTGATGCGCACGAGATGGTAAGCGTTACGAAGGTCCAACTTAGTAAAGCACCTGGCTCCCTGCAGAATCTCGAAGGCTGATGACATAAGGGGAAGCGGATAACGATTCTTAACCGTTATGTCATTCAGCCCTCGATAATCCACGCAGGGGCGCAGAGTACCGTCCTTCTTCTTAACAAAAAAGAACCACGCCCCGGCCGGAGAAGAAGAAGGCACTATGGTACCGGCGTCAAGAGACACAGACAAATAATCCTCGAGAGCCTTACGTTCGGGAGCCGACAGAGAGTATAGTCTACCTCGAGGAGGAGTGGTCCCCGGAAGGAGATCAATACTACAATCATACGACCGGTGAGGAGGAAGGGAGTTGGCTCGGGACCGACTGAAGACCGTGCGCAGATCATGATATTCCTCCGGCACTCCTGTCAAATCGCCAGGTTCCTCCTGAGAAGTAGGGACAGAAGAAACGGGAGGGATGGCAGACATTAAACACTTCACATGACAAGAAACGTTCCAGGATAGGATAGAATTACTAGACCAATTAATAGAAGGATTATGACATACTAGCCAGGGATGACCCAAAACAACAGGTGTAAACGGTGAACGGAAAATCAAAAAAGAAATAGTCTCACTGTGGTTACCAGATACTGTGAGAGTTAAAGGTAGTGTCTCAAATTTGATACTGGGAAGATGACTACCATCTAAGGCAAACATGGGCGTAGGCTTGTCTAACGGTCTGAAAGGAATGTTATGTTTCCGAACCCATGCTTCGTCCATGAAACAACCCTCAGCCCCAGAGTCAATCAAGGCACTGCATGTAGCACCCGAACCGGTCCAGCGTAGATGGACCGACATAGTAGTACAAGATCTAGATGAAGAGACCAGAGTAGTAGCGCTCACCAGTAGCCCTCCGCTTACTGATGGGCTCTGGCCTCTTACTGGACATGAATTAACAAAATGTCCAGCAACTCCGCAATAGAGGCACAGGCGGTTGGTGATCCTCCGTTCCCTCTCCTTAGTCGAGATGCGAATCCCTCCCAGCTGCATGGGCTCAGTCTCAAAGCCAGAGGAGGGAGATGGTTGCGATGCGGAGCAGGGAAACACAGTTGATGCGAGCTCTCTTCCACGAGCCCGGTGACGAATATCTACCCGTCGTTCTATGCGGATGGCGAGAGCAATCAAAGAGTCCACATCTGAAGGAACCTCCCGGGAGAGAATCTCATCCTTAACCACTGCGTGGAGTCCCTCCAGAAAACGAGCGAGCAGCGCCGGCTCGTTCCACTCACTAGAGGCAGCAAGAGTGCGAAACTCAATAGAATAATCCGTTATGGACCGTTCACCTTGGCATAAGGAAGCCAGGGCCCTAGAAGCCTCCCTACCAAAAACTGAACGGTCAAAAACCCGAATCATCTCCTCTTTAAAGTTCTGGAACTTGTTAGAGCAATCAGCCCTTGCCTCCCAGATAGCTGTGCCCCATTCTCGAGCCCGGCCAGTAAGGAGTGAAATGACGTAAGCAACCCGAGCTCTCTCTCTAGAGTATGTGTTGGGTTGGAGAGAGAACACAATCTCACACTGCGTGAGAAAGGAGCGGCACTCAGTGGGCTGCCCGGAGTAGCAAGGTGGGTTATTAACCCTAGGTTCTGGAGGCTCGGCAGGCCAGGAAGTAACAGGTGGCACGAGACGTAGACTCTGGAACTGTCCAGAGAGGTCGGAAACCTGAGCGGCCAGGTTCTCCACGGCATGGCGAGCAGCAGACAATTCCTGCTCGTGTCTGCCGAGCATGGCTCCTTGGATCTTGACGGCAGTGTAACGAGCGTCTGAAGTCGCTGGGTCCATACCTTGGGTCGGTTCCTTCTGTCATGCAGGTGATAGAGGACCCAAAAGCGACTTAACAGAAACAGAGTCCAAACAGGGAATAACAGAAATCCTCTAGTCTGTAGAGGAGAATAACAAGAGAAGCGGCCACAGACTGCAGGTCGCTTCGGGTAGGCGCAGGCCGTAGTAGACAGAGACACCTGCTCACACGCAGCATCTGATGAAGGCAAAAAACACGACAGGACAGGGCGAAACACAATCACAGCTAAAACACGACAGGACAGGGCGAAACGCAATCACAGCATGGTGAATACTAAACAAGGAACCGACGGGACAGGAACGGAACACAAAGGAATAAATAGGGACTCTAATCAGGGGAAAGGATCGGGAACAGGTGTGGGAAGACTAAATGATGATTAGGGGAATAGGAACAGCTGGGAGCAGGAATGGAACGATAGAGAGAAGAGAGAGCGAGAGAGTGAGAGAGGGAGGGGGAGAGAGAGGGATAGAAAGAGGGAAAGAACCCAACAAGACCAGCAGAGGGAAACGAACAGAATGGGGAGCACAGGGACAAGACATGATAATAAATGACAAACATGACACTATCTATATATCCATCTATATAACTATCTATATATCCATCTATATATCCATCTATATATCCATCTATATATCCATCTATATAACTATCTACATATCCATCTATATAACTATCTATATATCCATGTATATATCCATGTATATATCCTTCTATATATCCATCTATATATCCATCTACATATCCATCTATATATCCATCTATATAACTATCTATATATCCATCTATATAACTATCTATATATCCATCTATATATCCATCTATATAACTATCTATATAACTATCTATATATCCATCTACATATCCATCTATATAACTATCTATATATCCATCTATATATCCATCTATATAACTATCTATATATCCATCTATATATCCATCTATATAACTATCTATATATCCATCTATATATCCATCTAAATAACTATCTATATATCCATCTATATAACTATCTATATATCCATCTATATATCCATCTATATAACTATCTATATATCCATCTATATAACTATCTATATATCCATCTACATATCCATCTATATAACTATCTATATATCCATCTATATAACTATCTATATATCCATCTATATATCCATCTATATATCCATCTATATAACTATCTATATATCCATCTACATATCCATCTATATAACTATCTATATATCCATCTATATATCCATCTATATATCCATCTATATAACTATCTATATATCCATCTATATATCCATCTATATATCCATCTATATAACTATCTATATATCCATCTATATATCCATCTATATAACTATCTATATATCCATCTATATAACTATCTATATATCCATCTATATAACTATCTATATATCCATCTACATATCCATCTATATAACTATCTATATATCCATGTATATATCCATCTATATATCCATCTATATATCCATCTATATAACTATCTATATATCCATGTATATATCCATCTATATATCCATCTATATAACTATCTATATATCCATCTATATATCCATCTATATACCCATCTACATACCCATCTATATATCCATCTATATATCCATCTATATATCCATCTACTGTAGTTCAGGAGGAACACTGTCACTCGTCATCTACTGTAGTTCAGGAGGAACACTGTCACTAGTCATCTACTGTAGTTCAGGAGGAACACTGTCACTAGTCATCTACTGTAGTTCAGGAGGAACACTGTCACTAGTCATCTACTGTAGTTCAGGAACACTGTCACTAGTCATCTACTGTAGTTCAGGAGGAACACTGTCACTAGTCATCTACTGTAGTTCAGGAGGAACACTGTCACTAGTCATCTACTGTAGTTCAGGAACACTGTCACTAGTCATCTACTGTAGTTCAGGAGGAACACTGTCACTAGTCATCTACTGTAGTTCAGGAGGAACACTGTCACTAGTCATCTACTGTAGTTCAGGAGGAACACTGTCACTAGTCATCTACTGTAGTTCAGGAGGAACACTGTCACTAGTCACCTACTGTAGTTCAGGAGGAACACTGTCACTAGTCATCTACTGTAGTTCAGGAGGAACACTGTCACTAGTCATCTACTGTAGTTCAGGAGGAACACTGTCACTAGTCATCTACTGTAGTTCAGGAGGAACACTGTCACTAGTCATCTACTGTAGTTCAGGAGGAACACTGTCACTAGTCATCTACTGTAGTTCAGGAGGAACACTGTCACTAGTCATCTACTGTAGTTCAGGAGGAACACTGTCACTAGTCATCTACTGTAGTTCAGGAGGAACACTGTCACTAGTCATCTACTGTATTTTAAAAATACATAAGCATCACACAGTTTGTGTTAAACATGTCTATGACTTGTGTTTTGGGTGGATGTCAGGTAATTGTGAAGGACCATGCATGTCCATGCTTTAGGCTGCGGCTTCAAGATTGAACCAATACAGCCTGAGGACAAGTTGTCATCAAAATCAATCTAATTTCAAAAGACTCGCTAACGACTCCACCGCAGGTTGCCATGGCAGCAGCGTGGTTCTGTTACCATAGCAGCCCCATGGAACCCTCCTGCCAGTCAGCAAGTGTTGTCCAGTAGGGCAGAGAGAGAGATGAGGGAGAGAGAGAGAAAGAAAGACAAAACGAGAGAGAGAGAGAGAGAGAGAGAGAGAGAGAGAGAGAGAGAGAGAGAGAGAGAGAGAGAGACAATGAAAATGAGAGAGAGAGAGAAACAGACGGAGAGGGAGATACACAGATATAGACAGAGATAGAGATATACATATATATATATTTATAGACAGAGATACAGGGAGAGATACAGAGAGAGAGAGAGAGACAGCGAGACAGAGAAAGATAGAGAGAGACAATGAAAATGTGTGAGAAAGAGGGAGAAAAAGAGAGGCAAAGATATAATATAATATATCAGTAAACGGCCTCATATAACCTCTGACCACGAGGGAGCTATAGTAAATCTCTCCAACACATAGTAGCTATAGTAAATCTCTCCAACACATAGTAGCTATAGTAAACCTCTCCAACACATAGGAGCTATAGTAAACCTCTCTAACATAGGAGCTATAGTAAACCTCTCTAACATAGGAGCTATAGTAAACCTCTCTAACATAGGAGCTATAGTAAACCTCTCCAATAAATAGTAGCTATAGTAAACCTCTCTAACATAGGAGCTATAGTAAACCTCTCTAACATAGTAGCTATAGTAAACCTCTCTAACATAGGAGCTATAGTAAACCTCTCTAACATAGGAGCTATAGTAAACCTCTCTAACATAGGAGCTATAGTAAACCTCTCTAACATAGTAGCTATAGTAAACCTCTCCAACACATAGTAGCTATAGTAAACCTCTCTAACATAGTAGCTATAGTAAACCTCTCTAACATAGTAGCTATAGTAAACCTCTCCAACACATAGTAGCTATAGTAAACCTCCCCAACACATAGTAGCTATAGTAAACCTCTCTAACATAGTAGCTATAGTAAACCTCTCTAACATAGTAGCTATAGTAAACCTCTCCAACACATAGTAGCTATAGTAAACCTCCCCAACACATAGTAGCTATAGTAAACCTCTCTAACATAGTAGCTATAGTAAACCTCTCTAACATAGTAGCTATAGTAAACCTCTCCAACACATAGTAGCTATAGTAAACCTCTCTAACACATAGTAGCTATAGTAAACCTCTCTAACATAGTAGCTATAGTAAACCTCTCCAACACATAGTAGCTATAGTAAACCTCTCTAACATAGTAGCTATAGTAAACCTCTCCAACACATAGTAGCTATAGTAAACCTCTCTAACACATAGTAGCTATAGTAAACCTCTCTAACATAGTAGCTATAGTAAACCTCTCTAACATAGTAGCTATAGTAAACCTCTCTAACACATAGTAGCTATAGTAAACCTCTCTAACATAGTAGCTATAGTAAGCCTCTTCAACACATAGTAGCTATAGTAAACCTCTCTAACACATAGGAGCTATAGTAAACCTCTCTAACATAGTAGCTATAGTAAACCTCTCTAACATAGTAGCTATAGTAAACCTCTCTAACATAGTAGCTATAGTAAACCTCTCTAACATAGTAGCTATAGTAAACCTCTCTAACATAGGAGCTATAGTAAACCTCTCTAACATAGAAGCTATAGTAAACCTCTCTAACATAGTAGCTATAGTAAACCTCTCCAACACATAGTAGCTATAGTAAACCTCTCTAACACATAGTAGCTATAGTAAACCTCTCTAACATAGGAGCTATAGTAAACCTCTCTAACATAGGAGCTATAGTAAACCTCTCTAACATAGGAGCTATAGTAAACCTCTCTAACATAGGAGCTATAGTAAACCTCTCCAACATAGGAGCTATAGTAAACCTCTCTAACATAGGAGCTATAGTAAACCTCTCTAACATAGGAGCTATAGTAAACCTCTCCAACATAGGAGCTATAGTAAACCTCTCTAACATAGGAGCTATAGTAAACCTCTCTAACATAGTAGCTATAGTAAACCTCTCTAACATAGTAGCTATAGTAAACCTCTCCAACACATAGTAGCTATAGTAAACCTCCCCAACACATAGTAGCTATAGTAAACCTTTCTAACATAGTAGCTATAGTAAACCTCTCTAACATAGTAGCTATAGTAAACCTCTCCAACACATAGTAGCTATAGTAAACCTCCCCAACACATAGTAGCTATAGTAAACCTCTCTAACATAGTAGCTATAGTAAACCTCTCTAACATAGTAGCTATAGTAAACCTCTCCAACACATAGTAGCTATAGTAAACCTCTCTAACACATAGTAGCTATAGTAAAGCTCTCTAACATAGTAGCTATAGTAAACCTCTCCAACACATAGTAGCTATAGTAAACCTCTCTAACATAGTAGCTATAGTAAACCTCTCCAACACATAGTAGCTATAGTAAACCTCTCTAACACATAGTAGCTATAGTAAACCTCTCTAACATAGTAGCTATAGTAAACCTCTCTAACATAGTAGCTATAGTAAACCTCTCTAACACATAGTAGCTATAGTAAACCTCTCTAACATAGTAGCTATAGTAAACCTCTCCAACACATAGTAGCTATAGTAAACCTCTCTAACACATAGGAGCTATAGTAAACCTCTCTAACATAGTAGCTATAGTAAACCTCTCTAACATAGTAGCTATAGTAAACCTCTCTAACATAGTAGCTATAGTAAACCTCTCTAACATAGTAGCTATAGTAAACCTCTCTAACATAGGAGCTATAGTAAACCTCTCTAACATAGAAGCTGTAGTAAACCTCTCTAACATAGTAGCTATAGTAAAACTCTCCAACACATAGTAGCTATAGTAAACCTCTCTAACACATAGTAGCTATAGTAAACCTCTCTAACATAGTAGCTATAGTAAACCTCTCTAACATAGTAGCTATAGTAAACCTCTCTAACACATAGTAGCTATAGTAAACCTCTCTAACATAGTAGCTATAGTAAACCTCTCTAACACATAGTAGCTATAGTAAACCTCTCTAACACATAGTAGCTATAGTAAACCTCTCTAACATAGTAGCTATACTAAACCTCTCCAACACATAGTAGCTATAGTAAACCTCTCTAACATAGGAGCTATAGTAAATCTCTCTAACATAGGAGCTATAGTAAACCTCTCCAACACATAGTAGCTATAGTAAACCTCTCTAACACATAGGAGCTATAGTAAACCTCTCCAACACATAGTAGCTATAGTAAATCTCTCTAACACATAGTAGCTATAGTAAACCTCTCCAACACATAGTAGCTATAGTAAACCTCTCTAACACATAGGAGCTATAGTAAACCTCTCTAACATAGTAGCTATAGTAAACCTCTCTAACACATAGTAGCTATAGTAAACCTCTCTAACATAGTAGCTATAGTAAACCTCTCTAACATAGTAGCTATAGTAAACCTCTCTAACACATAGTAGCTATAGTAAACCTCTCTAACATAGTAGCTATAGTAAACCTCTCTAACACATAGTAGCTATAGTAAACCTCTCTAACACATAGTAGCTATAGTAAACCTCTCTAACATAGTAGCTATAGTAAACCTCTCCAACACATAGTAGCTATAGTAAACCTCTCTAACATAGGAGCTATAGTAAACCTCTCTAACATAGGAGCTATAGTAAACCTCTCCAACACATAGTAGCTATAGTAAACCTCTATAACACATAGTAGCTATAGTAAACCTCTCCAACACATAGTAGCTATAGTAAACCTCTCTAACATAGTAGCTATAGTAAACCTCTCCAACACATAGTAGCTATAGTAAACCTCTCTAACACATAGGAGCTATAGTAAACCTCTCTAACATAGTAGCTATAGTAAACCTCTCTAACATAGTAGCTATAGTAAATCTCTCTAACATAGTAGCTATAGTAAACCTCTCTAACATAGTAGCTATAGTAAACCTCTCTAACATAGTAGCTATAGTAAACCTCTCTAACATAGTAGCTATAGTAAACCTCTCTAACATAGTAGCTATAGTAAACCTCTCTAACATAGTAGCTATAGTAAACCTCTCTAACATAGGAGCCATAGTAAACCTCTCTAACATAGGAGCTATAGTAAACCTCTCTAACATAGAAGCTATAGTAAACCTCTCTAACATAGTAGCTATAGTAAACCTCTCTAACATAGTAGCTATAGTAAACCTCTCTAACATAGGAGCTATAGTAAACCTCTCTAACATAGGAGCTATAGTAAACCTCTCTAACATAGGAGCTATAGTAAACCTCTCCAACACATAGGAGCTATAGTAAACCTCTCCAACACATAGGAGCTATAGTAAACCTCTCTAACATAGGAGCTATAGTAAACCTCTCTAACATAGGAGCTATAGTAAACCTCTCTAACATAGGAGCTATAGTAAACCTCTAACATAGTAGCTATAGTAAACCTCTCTAACATAGGAGCTATAGTAAACCTCTAACATAGTAGCTATAGTAAACCTCTCCAATACATAGGAGCTATAGTAAACCTCTCTGCTCCAACACATAGTAGCTATAGTAAACCTCTCTGCTCCAACACATAGTAGCTATAGTAAACCTCTCTGCTCCAACACATAGTAGCTATCTATAGTAAACCTCTCTGCTCCAACACATAGTAGCTATAGTAAACCTCTCTGCTCCAACACATAGTAGCTATAGTAAACCTCTCTGCTCCAACACATAGGAGATATAGTAAACCTCTCTGCTCCAACACATAGGAGATATAGTAAACCTCTCCAACACATAGTAGCTATAGTAAACCTCTCTAACATAGGAGCTATAGTAAACCTCTCCAATACATAGGAGCTATAGTAAACCTCTCTAACATAGGAGCTATAGTAAACCTCTCCAATACATAGGAGCTATAGTAAACCTCTCCAACACATAGGAGCTATAGTAAACCTCTAACATAGTAGCTATAGTAAACCTCTCTAACATAGGAGCTATAGTAAACCTCTCCAATACATAGGAGCTATAGTAAACCTCTCCAACACATAGGAGCTATAGTAAACCTCTCTAACATAGTAGCTATAGTAAACCTCTCTAACATAGTAGCTATAGTAAACCTCTCTAACATAGTAGCTATAGTAAACCTCTCTAACATAGGAGCTATAGTAAACCTCTCTAACATAGGAGCTATAGTAAACCTCTCTAACATAGTAGCTATAGTAAACCTCTCTAACATAGTAGCTATAGTAAACCTCTCTAACATAGTAGCTATAGTAAACCTCTCTAACATAGTAGCTATAGTAAACCTCTCTAACATAGTAGCTATAGTAAACCTCTCTAACATAGGAGCTATAGTAAACCTCTCTAACATAGTAGCTATAGTAAACCTCTCTAACATAGTAGCTATAGTAAACCTCTCTAACATAGGAGCTATAGTAAACCTCTCTAACATAGTAGCTATAGTAAACCTCTCTAACATAGGAGCTATAGTAAACCTCTCTAACATAGTAGCTATAGTAAACCTCTCTAACATAGTAGCTATAGTAAACCTCTCTAACATAGGAGCTATAGTAAACCTCTCTAACATAGTAGCTATAGTAAACCTCTCTAACATAGGAGCTATAGTAAACCTCTCTAACATAGTAGCTATAGTAAACCTCTCTAACATAGTAGCTATAGTAAACCTCTCTAACATAGGAGCTATAGTAAACCTCTCTAACATAGGAGCTATAGTAAACCTCTCCAACACATAGGAGCTATAGTAAACCTCTCCAACACATAGGAGCTATAGTAAACCTCTCTAACATAGGAGCTATAGTAAACCTCTCTAACATAGGAGCTATAGTAAACCTCTCTAACATAGTAGCTATAGTAAACCTCTCTAACATAGTAGCTATAGTAAACCTCTCTAACATAGGAGCTATAGTAAACCTCTCTAACATAGGAGCTATAGTAAACCTCTCTAACATAGGAGCTATAGTAAACCTCTCTAACATAGGAGCTATAGTAAACCTCTCTAACACATAGTAGCTATAGTAAACCTCTCTAACATAGGAGCTATAGTAAACCTCTCTAACATAGTAGCTATAGTAAACCTCTCCAAGAAACAGATATTACATACAGAGAGGAAACAGATATTACATACAGAGAGGAAACAGATATTACATACAGAGAGGAAACAGATATTACATACAGAGAGGAAACAGATATTACATACAGAGAGGAAACAGATATTACATACAGAGAGGAAACAGATATTACATACAGAGAGGAAACAGATATTACATACAGAGAGGAAACAGATATTACATACAGAGAGGAAACAGATATTACATACAGAGAGGAAACAGATATTACATACAGAGAGGAAACAGATATTACATACAGAGAGGAAACAGATATTACATACAGAGAGGAAACAGATATTACATACAGAGAGGAAACAGATATTACATACAGAGAGGAAACAGATATTACATACAGAGAGGAAACAGATATTACATACAGAGAGGAAACAGATATTACATACAGAGAGGAAACAGATATTACATACAGAGAGGAAACAGATATTACATACAGAGAGGAAACAGATATTACATACAGAGAGGAAACAGATATTACATACAGAGAGGAAACAGATATTACATACAGAGAGGAAACAGATATTACATACAGAGAGGAAACAGATATTACATACAGAGAGGAAACCGCTCCAGGACCATTCAGTAATAAGACTTTAACACAGGACCATTCAGTAATAAGACATTAACACAGGACCATTCCCATTCAGTAATAAGACTTTAACACAGGACCATTCAGTAATAAGACATTAACACAGGACCATTCCCATTCAGTAATAAGACTTTAACACAGGACCATTCCCATTCAGTAATAAGACATTAACACAGGACCATTCCCATTCAGTAATAAGACTTTAACACAGGACCATTCAGTAATAAGACATTAACACAGGACCATTCCCATTCAGTAATACGACTTTAACACAGGACCATTCCCATTCAGTAATAAGACATTAACACAGGACCATTCAGTAATAAGACATTAACACAGGACCATTCAGTAATAAGACATTAACACAGGACCATTCCCATTCAGTAATAAGACGTTAACACAGGACCATTCAGTAATAAGACGTTAACACAGGACCATTCAGTAATAAGACTTTAACACAGGACCATTCAGTAATAAGACGTTAACACAGGACCATTCAGTAATAAGACGTTAACACAGGACCATTCAGTAATAAGACTTTAACACAGGACCATTCAGTAATAAGACGTTAACACAGGACCATTCAGTAATAAGACTTTAACACAGGACCATTCAGTAATAAGACTTTAACACAGGACCATTCAGTAATGAGACGTTAACACAGGACCATTCAGTAATAAGACTTTAACACAGGACCATTCAGTAATAAGACTTTAACACAGGACCATTCAGTAATAAGACTTTAACACAGGACCATTCAGTAATAAGACTTTAACACAGGACCATTCAGTAATAAGACTTTAACACAGGACCATTCAGTAATAAGACTTTAACACAGGACCATTCAGTAATAAGACGTTAACACAGGACCATTCAGTAATAAGACGTTAACACAGGACCATTCAGTAATAAGACTTTAACACAGGACCATTCAGTAATAAGACGTTAACACAGGACCATTCCCATTCAGTAATAAGACGTTAACACAGGACCATTCCCATTCAGTAATAACACTTTAACACAGGACCATTCAGTAATAAGACGTTAACACAGGACCATTCAGTAATAAGACATTAACACAGGACCATTCCCATTCAGTAATAAGACATTAACACAGGACCATTCCCATTCAGTAATAAGACATTAACACAGGACCATTCAGTAATAAGACATTAACACAGGACCATTCAGTAATAAGACTTTAACACAGGACCATTCCCATTCAGTAATAAGACATTAACACAGGACCATTCAGTAATAAGACATTAACACAGGACCATTCAGTAATAAGACGTTAACACAGGACCATTCAGTCATAAGACGTTAACACAGGACCATTCAGTAATAAGACTTTAACACAGGACCATTCAGTAATAAGACTTTAACACAGGACCATTCCCATTCAGTAATAAGACTTTAACACAGGACCATTCAGTAATAAGCCGTTAACACAGGACCATTCAGTAATAAGACGTTAACACAGGACCATTCAGTAATAAGACTTTAACACAGGACCATTCATTGCTTTCAGGATGTTTATTGTCAAAGTGAAAACTGCAAATAATACTTCAACGTATATGTGGTCCTAATGAAAAATAATATACACTGAACAAAAATATAAACACAACCTGTAAAGTGTTATTTAAGGCACAAATTAGTTTACATCCCTGTCAGTGAGCATTTCTCCTTTGTCAAGATAATCCATCCACTTGACACGTGTGGCACATCAAGAAGCTGATTCAACAGAATGATTGTTACACAGATGCACCTTGTGCTGGGGACACTAAAAGTTCTCTCTAAAATGTGCAGTTTTTTTTGTCACACAACACAATGCCACAGATTTGGAGGGTTTGTGCAATTGTCATGCTGACTGCAGGAATGTCCACCAGAGCTGTTGCCAAATAATTTACTGTTAATTTCTCTACCATAAGCTGCCTCCAACGTTGTTTTAGAGAATTTGGCAGTACGTCCAACCTGCCTCACAACCGCAGACCACGTGTAACCACGGCAGCCCAGGACCTTCCACATCTGGCTTCACCTGCCGGGATCGTCTGAGGGGGCAGGGCCTGGCTGCCAAGTGGGTGGGCCTGGCTGCCAAGTGGGTGGGCCTGGCTGCCAAGTGGGTGGGCCTGGCTGCCAAGTAGGTGGGCCTAGCTGCCAAGTAGGTGGGCCTAGCTGCCAAGTGGGTGGGCCTGGCAGCCAAGTGTGTGGGCCTAGCTGCCAAGTAAGTGGGCCTGGCTGCCAAGTGGGTGGGCCTGGCTGCCAAGTAGGTGGGCCTAGCTGACAAGTGGGTGGGCCTAGCTGCCAAGTAGGTGGGCCTAGCTGCCAAATGGGTGGGCCTGGCTGCCAAGTGGGTGGGCCTGGCTGCCAAGTGGGTGGGCCTGGCTGCCAAGTGGGTGGGCCTGGCAGCCAAGTGTGTGGGCCTAGCTACCAAGTAAGTGGGCCTGGCTGCCAAGTGGGTGCGCCTGGCTGCCAAGTAGGTGGGCCTAGCTGCCAAGTGGGTGGGCCTAGCTGCCAAATGGGTGGGCCTGGCTGCCAAGTGGGTGGGCCTAGCTGCCAAATGGGTGGGCCTGGCTGCCAAGTGGGTGGGCCTGGCTGCCAAGTGGGTGGGCCTGGCTGCCAAGTGTGTGGGTCTAACTGCCAAGTAAGTGGGTCTGGCTGCCAAGTGGGTGGGCCTGGCTGCCAAGTAGGTGGGCCTAGCTGCCAAGTAGGTGGGCCTAGCTGCCAAGTGGGTGGGCCTGGCTGCCAAGTAGGTGGGCCTGGCTGCCAAGTGGGTGGGCCTGGCTGCCAAGTGAGTGGGCCTGGCTGCCAAGTGGGTGGGCCTGGCAGCCAAGTGTGTGGGCCTAGCTACCAAGTAAGTGGGCCTGGCTGCCAAGTAGGTGGGCCTAGCTGCCAAGTGGATGGGCCTAGCTGCCAAATGCGTGGGTCTGGCTGCCAAGTGGGTGGGCCTAGCTGCCAAATGGGTGGGCCTGGCTGCCAAGTGGGTGGGCCTGGCTGCCAAGTGGGTGGGCCTGGCTGCCAAGTGTGTGGGTCTAACTGCCAAGTAAGTGGGTCTGGCTGCCAAGTGTGTGGGCCTAGCTACCAAGTAAGTGGGCCTGGCTGCCAAGTAGGTGGGCCTAGCTGCCAAGTAGATGGGCCTAGCTGCCAAATGCGTGGGTCTGGCTGCCAAGTGGGTGGGCCTAGCTGCCAAATGGGTGGGCCTGGCTGCCAAGTGGGTGGGCCTGGCTGCCAAGTGGGTGGGCCTGGCTGCCAAGTGTGTGGGTCTAACTGCCAAGTAAGTGGGTCTGGCTGCCAAGTGGGTGGGCCTGGCTGCCAAGTAGGTGGGCCTAGCTGCCAAGTGGGGTGGGCCTAGCTGCCGAGTGGAGGGGCTTAGCTGCCAAATGGGTATGTTGTGAATCTATATGTTGTGAATCTATATGTTGTGAATCTATATGTTGTGAATCTATATGTTGTGAATCTATATGTTATGAATCTATGTTGTGAATCTATATGTTGTGAATCTATATGTTGTGAATCTATATGTTGTGAATCTATATGTTGTTAATCTATATGTTATGAATCTATGTTGTGAATCTATATGTTGTGAATCTATATGTTATGAATCTATGTTGTGAATCTATATGTTGTGAATCTATATGTTATGAATCTATGTTGTGAATCTATATGTTGTGAATCTATATGTTGTGAATCTATATGTTGTGAATCTATATGTTATGAATCTATGTTGTGAATCTATATGTTGTGAATCTATATGTTGTGAATCTATATGTTGTGAATCTATATGTTGTGAATCTATATGTTATGAATCTATGTTATGAATCTATATGTTGTGAATCTATATGTTGTGAATCTATATGTTGTGAATCTATATGTTGTGAATCTATATGTTGTGAATCTATATGTTGTGAATCTATATGTTGTGAATCTATGTGTTGTGAATCTATATGTTGTGAATCTCTATGTTATGAATCTATATGTTGTGAATCTATATGTTGTGAATCTCTATGTTATGAATCTATATGTTGTGAATCTATATGTTGTGAATCTATATGTTGTGAATCTATATGTTGTGAATCTATATGTTGTGAATCTATATGTTGTGAATCTATGTTATGAATCTATGTTATGAATCTATGTTGTGAATCTATATGTTGTGAATCTATATGTTGTGAATCTATATGTTGTGAATCTATATGTTGTGAATCTGTATGATTTATTTTTCCGTTTGAACTGTAACTCAGTAAAATCTCTGAAATTGTTACATGTTGTGTTTATATTGTTTTGGTTCGGTGTATAGTAACTTGTATTTAAAAGTAGCAATTCAAAAAACAAACGCGTTTGAACCTGCTCGTCTTTTACGGCGCGTCATTGCCTCGTTACGCAAGTTGATCCATTTTTTTTCCAGTAGTTGGCCATTACTTTTTTGGGACTTTTCATAAGTGATTTCACCAACTCACTTTCTCTCCTGACTTTTCCCTGACAGTTCATTTGGCCTGTTTTAAATTCAGCAATTAGCAAGAGCTACCCCCCCCCCCCCCTCCACCCCAATTAGGCCTAGCATTAAAAAAATATCAAAATGAATGTGCTATAGCTTTTCCAGGGATTTCAGAAGAAGAGGCATATTGCGGAGAGAAGCTACTGGAGCAGCTGGAGCAGCTGAAGCTACTGGAGCAGCTGAAGCTACTGGAGCAGCTGGAGCAGCTGGAGCAGCTGGAGCAGCTGAAGCTACTGGAGCAGCTGAAGCTACTGGAGCAGCTGGAGCAGCTGGAGCAGCTGAAGCTACTGGAGCAGCTGGAGCAGCTGGAGCAGCTGGAGCAGCTGGAGCAGCTGGAGCAGCTGAAGCTACTGGAGCAGCTGGAGCAGCTGGAGCAGCTGAAGCTACTGGAGCAGCTGAAGCTACTGGAGCAGCTGGAGCAGCTGGAGCAGCTGAAGCTACTGGAGCAGCTGGAGCAGCTGAAGCTACTGGAGCAGCTGAAGCTACTGGAGCAGCTGAAGCTACTGGAGCAGCTGGAGCAGCTGGAGCAGCTGAAGCTACTGGAGCAGCTGAAGCTACTGGAGCAGCTGAAGCTACTGGAGCAGCTGGAGCAGCTGGAGCAGCTGGAAGTCAGAAGCTACATATTAAAGCTATAGGATAAATATATTTACCTGTCACAGTACAATAAATAAAGTAGGCAAATGATCCAGGCTTCTCTCTGTGGTCCCTGTGGATGCAAAGCTTCACTAATGATTATGTTTTTTCAGGCAATAAAATTATTCAATCTGGGTTTACGAAGTGCAACCAAAAAAAAGGTAGTCAGTGAACAGTCTATGCCATTTGAATAACCACTTAAAAGCCTGGCGTTTCGAATGCGTACTCATTTCTGAAATAACTGAACATCTCGCCTGCCTGATTGGGCAACCAATCTCCTGCACATTAGCAGGCCAGTAATATGATGTATTTTGTCATTATATATCAGCTAACAGAAACGCACTAATAAAGGGATTTATAGTGGCGCACACATGAGTTACGATCACGCAGGAGAGCGGAGGAAGATGTATCTATAGTCTCCCAGGTTGGCTTCTGTGTTTTAAAAGAGCCTGAGGTTTGTTTGATAGAGTTACCACTGGAAACCACTGGAAACCACTGGAAACCACTGGGAACCACTGGGAACCACTGCTGTGTGTATTTGCATGCCCAGTTTGTGTGTATATATGTGTGCATGTCCAGTAGGTAGGTAGGTGTGTGTGTGTGTGTGTGTGTGTGTGTGTGTGTGTGTGTGTGTGTGTGTGTGTGTGTGTGTGTGTGTGTGTGTGTATGTCTGGATATAGGCCCAGTCAACATCTGGTATGGATGCCCTTAACAGCTCATGCCAGGCCCATCCTCCCCACCACACAGTTCTCTCTCTCTCTCTCTCTCTCTCTCTCTCTCTCTCTCTCTCTCTCTCTCTCTCTCTCTCTCTCTCTCTCTCTCTCTCTCTCTCTCTCTCTCTCTCTCTCTCTCTCTCTCTCTCTCTCTCTCTCTCTCTCTCTCTCTCGCGAACACACTTCCCTCTCATCTCCCACTCTCTCCAATGTCCTTGTGTGAAGGGGAATAATCTGATGAGCTGAGTGATGAAATATGAGTCTGCTCCCTCCCTCCCCCATCCCTTTCCCTCTCTTCCTCTCCCTCCCTCTCTCCCTCCCTCCCTCCTCTGTGTCCTCTCCCTCCTCTGTCTCCCCCTCCCCTCTCTCTTCCCCCTGCCCTCTCTCTTCCTCCCTCCCTCTCTCTTCCTCCCTCCTCTGTCTACCCCTCCTTCCCCTCTCTCTTCCTCCCTCCTCTGTCTACCCCTCCCTCCCCTCTCTCTTCCTCCCTCCTCTGTCTACCCCTCTCTCCCCTCTCTCTTCCTCCCTCCTCTGTCTCCCCCTCCCTCCCCTCTATTTTCCTCCCTCCTCTGTCTACCCCTCCCTCCCCTCTCTCTTCCTCCCTCCCTCCTCTGTCTCCCCCTTCCCTCCCTCTCTCTTCCTCCCTCCCTCCTCTGTCTACCCCTCCCTCCCCTCTCTCTTCCTCCCTCCCTCCTCTGTCTCCCTCTCCCTCCCTCTCTCTTCCTCCCTACCTCCTCTGTCCCCCCTCCCTCCCTTCTCCCTTCTCTCTTTCTCCCCCTCCCTCCCTCTCCCACTATTTTCTCTCCCCTCTCTCTTCCTCCCTCCCTCCTCTGTCTCCCCCTCCCTCCCCTCTCTCTTCCTCCCTCCCTCCTCTGTCTCCCCCTCCCTCCCTCTCTCTTCCTCCCTCCCTCCCTCCTCTGTCTCCCCCTCCCTCCCCTCTCTCTTCCTCCCTCCCTCCTCTGTCCCCCTCCCTCCCTTCTCCCTTCTCTCTTTCTCCCCCTCCATCCCTCTCCCACTATTTTTCTCTCCCCTCTCTCTTCCTCCCTCCCTCTCTCTTCCTCCCTCCCTCCTCTGTCTCCCCCTCCCTCCCCTCTCTCTTCCTCCCTCCCTCCTCTGTCTCCCCCTCCCTCCCTTCTCCCTTCTCTCTTTCTCCCCCTCCCCTCTCTCTTCCTCCCTCCCTCCCTCCTCTGTCTCCCCCTCCCTCCCCTCTCTCTTCCTCCCTCCCTCCTCTGTCTCCCCCTCCCTCCCCTCTCTCTTCCTCCCTCCCTCCTCTGTCTCCCCCTCCCTCCCCTCTCTGTTCCTCCCTCCCTCCTCTGTCTCCCCCTCCCTCCCCTCTCTCTTCCTCCCTCCCTCCTCTGTCTCCCTCTCCTCTTTATCCCCCCCCTCCTTCCCTCTCCCACTATTTTTCTCTCCCTCTCTCTTCCTCCCTCCCCTCTCTCTTCCTCCCCTCCCTCCTCTGTCTCCCCCTCCCTCCCCTCTCTCTTCCTCCCTCCCTCCTCTGTCTCCCCCTCCCTCCCCCTCTCTCTTCCTCCCTCCCTCCTCTGTCTCCCCCTCCCTCCCCTCTCTCTCCCTCCCTCCCTCCTCTGTCTCCCCCTCCCTCCCTTCTCCCTTCTCTCTTTCTCCCCCTCCCTCCCTTCTCTCTTCCTCCTCTGTATCCCCCTCCCTCTCTTCCTCCCTCCCTCTTCTGTCTCCCTCTCTCTCTCCCTCCCCTCTCTCTTCCTCCTTCCCTCCCTCCCTCTCTCTTCCTCCCTCCCTCCTCAGTCTCCCTCTCTCTCTCCCTCCCCTCTCTCTTCCTCCTTCCCTCCTTCCCTCTCTCTTCC
>NW_025748594.1:0-32965 GCF_021184085.1 Oncorhynchus gorbuscha
TGGGTTTGGTTATGATCAGTTTATGGCTACTTCACAAATCTTAAACTCTTAATGCACAGAAGACCACAGTAGTGAGGCATACTTTATAGAGTAGGCTAGCTAGGAAGACCACAGTAGTGGGGCATACTTTATAGAGTAGGCTAGCTAGGAAGACCACGGTAGTGGGGCATACTTTATAGAGTAGGCTAGCTAGGAAGACCACAGTAGTGAGGCATACTTTATAGAGTAGGCTAGCTAGGAAGACCACGGTAGTGGGGCATACTTACTCCCGAGTGGCGCAGCATCTCAATGCTTGGGACGTCACTACAGACACCCTGGTTCGAATTCAGGCTGTATCACAATCGGCCGTGATTGTGAGTCCCATAGGGCGGCGTGAGATTGTCCCAGCATTGTCTGGGTTTGGCCGGTGTAGGCCGTGATTGGGAGTCTCATATTGTCCCAGCGTTGTCTGGGTTTGGACGGTGTAGGCCGTGATTGGGAGTCTCATATTGTCTGGGTTTGGACGTAGGCCGTGATTGGGAGTCTCGGCATTGTCCCAGCGCTTGTCTGGGTTTGACGGTGTAGGCCGTCAGATTGGGAGTCTCATATTGTCCTAGCGTTGTCTGGGCTTGGACGTGTTTTTCGTGTGATTGGGAGTCTCATATTGTCCGGGCTTGGACGGTGTAGGCCGTGATTGGGAGTCTCATATTGTCCCAGTTCTGTTATTCATGCTGGTCATTTATGAACATTTGAACATCTTGGCCAGTTATAATCTTGGCACAGGAAGAGGACTGGCCACCCCACATTGCTCTCTACCTCTCTCTTTCTTTCTCTCTCTCGAGGACCTGAGCCCTAGGACCGCGTCCAGGACTACCTGACATGATGGCTCCTTGCTGTTCTCAGTCCATCTGACTGTGCTGCTGCTCCAGTTTCAACTGTTCTGCCTTATTATTATTTGACCATGCTGGTCATTTTAAACATTTGAACATCTTGGTCATGTTCTGTTATAATTCTACCCGGCACAGCTTTAAAGAGGACTGGGTCCACACAGCCCGGTTCCTCTCTAGGCTCTCTTTCCTAGGTTTTGGCCTTTTAGGGAGTTTTTCCACACCGTGCTTTACACACCTGCATTGTTTGGTTGTTTGGGGTTTTAGGGCTGGGTTTTTGCCAGCACTTTGAGATATCAGCTGGGATGTACAGCTATATAAATAAATTCTGATTTGATTTGGATATTGTCCCAGCGTTGTCTGGGTTTGGACGGTGTAGGCCGTGATTGGGAGTCCCATATTGTCCCAGCGTTGTCTGGGTTTGGCCGGTGTAGGCCGTGATTGGGAGTCCCATATTGTCCACGCGTTGTCCGGGTTTGGCCAGTGTAGGCCGTGATTGGGAGTCTCATATTGTCCCAGCGTTGTCTGAGTTTGATGGTGTAGGCCGGATTGGGAGTCCCATATTGTTCCAGCGTTGTCCGGGTTTGGCCAATGTAGGCCGTGATTGGGAGTCTCATATTGTCCGGGTTTGGCCAGTGTAGGCCATGATTGTAAATAAGAATTAGTTCTTAACTGACAGGTCTACATACATTTACATTACATTTAAGTTATTTAGCAGACGCTCTTATCCAGAGCGACTTACATAAATAAAGGTTAAATAAAAGTTACATATAAATACATTTACAGAGTAGATTAGCTACTGTAGGTAGACCACGGTAGTCTAACGTATTTTTATCAAGTAAACTAGCTAGTAATCGATCTTCCATGTTGCAACACTGAGTGTGTCTGCCTGCCTGTTACAAACGGGCCCAGTTAACAATAAGCAAAATATATAATGCTAATTATTCCCTGGCTTCATCTACTGCATAGCTCCAGTTCCATCAGATATACAGTGGGGCAAAAAAAAGTATTTAGTCAGCCACCAATTGTGCAAGTTCTCCCACTTAAAAATATGAGAGAGGCCTGTAATTTTCATCATAGGTACACTTCAACTATGACTGACAAAATGAAAAAGAAATCCAGAAAACACATTGTAGGATTTTAATGAATTTATTTGCAAATGATGGTGTAGTTATACCTAACACTTCCTCTACATGTGCTTCCAAGGGTATTACAGTCAACAATAACACATGTAGTCTACAGGTTATTTAAACATATTTATATTTCACCTTTATTTAACCAGGTAGGCCAGTTGAGAACAAGTTCTCATTTACAACTGCGACCTGGCCAAGAAAAAGCAAAGCAATTCGACAAAAACAACACAGAGTTACACATGGAGTAAAACAAAACATACAGTCGAAAAAGTCTATATACCTGCGTGTGCAAATGAGGTAAGATAAGGGAGGTAAAGGCATAAATAGGCCATAGTGGCAAAATAATTGCAACATACCAATGTAGCTAGTCTACCTCAAAACAAATGTTAGCTACTGCTAGCTACTGTTAGCTACTGCTCCATGATCCACTTGACTTTAATCTTCTTTTCCTGCTTGCTTTATTTTAATGGATGGACACGTTTTAAAGTTTAGGTGGCTAATGAACACCAAGGAGGGTTATCTTAACATTTACCACATTTCCTAAGTTTGAAAATGATTTGCTAGGGATAGCTAAGATAGTCGACATGTTTCAGCTAGCTAAGCTACCTAGCTTGACGAAGTGGTAACAGTGCGTGGTACCTTGCTATCACATCAGTCCTATGACAGTTACCGGGCATAAGATGCTGATTTATCTGTGGCTAATGGTCAACTAGCCTTCTTGGGAGAGGGCACTTCTACTGTAAATCAATGGAGCACTAAAGATTGGCTTTTGCTGGCCAGCTCTCTCAGCAGGTACTGCTGTGACATAGTGTCCCCATGAATGACAGCACCCTGAGCCAATCACGCATAATCAGAGAAGATCAATGACACCCTCGCTTCTAATTTCTCTGTCTGCCTCTCCACCACAGAATGCACTGAGCGAAGGCTTGAACAGCTGCATTAGGAAGCTGTTTTACTTCTACAAAAATGTAGCTAAACAACAATGCATTGGGAAAAGGACCACATATTGGTATTACATCAAGCTATTTATGTATTAAATTAAATTGTTTGCTTACTGATATGATATATTGTTGTGATATGAAATAACAGAATAGCATGCAAAAATATCCCCAATATTGGTGTTACTGAGCTGTGTTGATGAGTAGGTCAGTCTCTCAGCTTGCAGCCATGTTGCTTCTCTTCTTTTCATAATGCTTTCTTACCTTTTCTTTTCCTTGAACTGCCTCCTCTCCATTAGTTAATATGCAGTCCTGTGGAACGTTCTGTTACTGCCTCCTCTCCATTAGTTAATATGCAGTCCTGTAGAACGTTCCTGGTTACTGCCTCCCCTCTCCATTAGTTCATGTGCAGTCCGTGGAACGTTCTGGCGTTACTGCCTCCTCTCCATTAGTTAATATGCAGTCCTGTGGAACGTTCTGGTCACTGCCTCCTCTCCATTAGTTAATATGCAGTCCTGTAGAACGTTCTGCTACTGCCTCCCTCTCCATTAGTTAATATGCAGTCCTGTAGAACGTTCTGGTTACTGCCTCCTCTCCATTAGTTCATGTAAGTCCTGTGAACGTTCTGGTTACTGCCTCCTCCATTAGTTAATATGCAGTCCTGTAGAACGTTCTGGTCACTGCCTCCTCTCCATTAGTTAATACAGTCCTGTAGAACGTTCTGGTTACTGCCTCCTCTCCATTAGTTAATATGCAGTCCTTGTAGAACGCTCTGGTTACTGCCTCCTCTCCATTAGTTAATATGCAGTCCTGTGGAACGTTCTGGTCACCGCCTCCTCTCCATTAGTTAATATGCAGTCCTGTAGAACGTTCTGGCTACTGCCTCTCCATTAGTTAATATGCAGTCCTGTAGAACGTTCTGGTTACTGCCTCCCTCCATTAGTTCATGTGCAGTCCTGTGGAACGTTCTGGTCACTGCCTCTCTCCATTAGTTAATATGCAGTCCTGTAGAACGTTCTGGTCACTGCCTCCTCTCCATTAGTTAATATGCAGTCCTGTGGAACGTTCTTTGTTACTGGGCTCTCCTCTCCATTAGTTAATATGCAGTCCTGTAGAACGTTCTAAGTTACTGCCTCCTCTCCATTAGTTCATGTGCAGTCCGTGGAACGCTCTGGTCACTGCCTCCTCCATTAGTTAATATGCAGTCCTGTAGAACGTTCTTAATACTGCCTCCTCTCCATTAGTTCATGTGCAGTCCGTGGAACGTTTCGTTACTGCCTCCTCTCCATTAGTTCATGCAGTCCGTGGAACGTTCTGGTCACTGCCTCCTCTCCATTAGTTACTGCGCAGTCCTGTAGAACGTTCTGGTTACTGCCTCCTCTCCATTAGTTCATGTGCAGTCCTGTAGAACGCTCTGGTTACTGCCTCTCCATTAGTTCATGTGCAGTCCTGTAGAACGTTCTGTTACTGCCTTCCACAGTTAATATGCAGTCCCGTGGAACGCTCTGGTTACTGCCGCTCCATTAGTTCATGTGCAGTCCTGTAGAACGTTCTGGTCACTGCCTCCTCTCCATTAGTTAATATGCAGTCCTGTGGAACGCTCTGGCATTACGCCTTCCTTCCATTAGTTCATGTGCAGTCCTGTAGAACGTTCTGGTTACTGCCTCCTCTCCATTAGTTAATATGCAGTCCTGTGGAACGTTCTGGTTACTGCCTCCTCTCCATTAGTTAATATGCAGTCCTGTAGAACGTTCTGTTACTGCCTCCCTCTCCATTAGTTAATATGCAGTCCTGTGGAACGTTCTGGTCACTGCCTCCTCTCCATTAGTTAATATGCAGTCCTGTAGAACGTTCTGGTCACTGCCTCCTCTCCATTAGTTCATGTGCAGTCCGTGGAACGTTCTGGTTACTGCCTCCTCTCCATTAGTTCATGTGCAGTCCGTGGGAACGCTTCTGTCACTGCCTCTCTCCATTAGTTAAATATGCAGTCCTGTGGAACGTTTCTGGTTACTGCCTCCTCTCCATTAGTTAATATGCAACCTGTAGAACGTTCTGGTTACTGCCTCCTCTCCATTAGTTAATATGCAGTCCTGTAGAACGTTCTGTTTACTGCCTCCCTCTCCATTAGTTAATACAGTCCTGTAGAACGTTCTGGTTACTGCCTCCTCTCCATTAGTTAATATGCAGTCCTGTGGAAACGCTCTGGTTACTGCCTCCTCTCCATTAGTTAATATGCAGTCCTGTAGAACGTTCTGGTTACTGCCTCCTCTCCATTAGTTAATATGCAGTCCTGTAGAACGTTCTGGTTACTGCCTCCTCTCCATTAGTTAATATGCAGTCCTGTAGAACGTTCTGGTCACTCGCCTCCTCTCCATTAGTTAATATGCAGTCCTGTAGAACGTTCTGGTTACTGCCTCCTCTCCATTAGTTAATATGCAGTCCTGTAGAACGTTCTGGTTACTGCCTCCTCTCCATTAGTTAATATGCAGTCCTGTGGAACGGTCGGTTACTGCCTCCTCTCCATTAGTTAATATGCAGTCCTGTAGAACGTTCTGGTTACTGCCTCCTCTCCATTAGTTCATGTGCAGTCCTGTAGAACGTTCTGGTTACTGCCTCCTTCCATTAGTTAATATGCAGTCCTGTAGAACGTTCTGGTTACTGCCTCCTCTCCATTAGTTAATATGCAGTCCTGTAGAACGTTCTGCTACTGCCTCCTCTCCATTAGTTAATATGCAGTCCTGTAGAACGTTCTGGTCACTGCCTCCTCTCCATTAGTTTATGCAGTCCTGTAGAACGTTCTGGTCACTGCCTCCTCTCCATTAGTTAATATGCAGTCCTGTAGAACGTTCTGGTTACTGCCTTCCATTAGTTAATATGCAGTCCTGTAGAACGTTCTGGTTACTGCCTCCCTCTCCATTAGTTAATATGCAGTCCTGTAGAACGCTCTGGTTACTGCCTCCTCTCCATTAGTTAATATGCAGTCCTGTAGAACGTTCTGGTTACTGCCTCCTCTCCATTAGTTAATATGCAGTCCTGTAGAACGTTCTGGTTACTGCCTCCTCTCCATTAGTTAATATGCAGTCCTGTGGAACGTTCTGGTTACTGCCTCCTCTCCATTAGTTAATATGCAGTCCTGTGGAACGTTCTGGTTACTGCCTCCTCTCCATTAGTTCATGTGCAGTCCTGTAGAACGTTCTGGTTACTGCCTCCTCTCCATTAGTTAATATGCAGTCCGTGGAACGTTCTGGGTTTTGCCCTCCTTCCATTAGTTAATATGCAGTCCTAGAACGTTCTGGTTACTGCCTCCCTCTCCATTAGTTAATATGCAGTCCGTGGAACGTTCTGGTTACTGCCTCCTCTCCATTAGTTAATATGCAGTCCGTGGAACGTTCTGTTACTGCCTCCTCTCCATTAGTTAATATGCAGTCCGTGAACGTTCTGGTTACTGCCTCCTCTCCATTAGTTAATATGCAGTCCTGTAGAACGTTCTGGTTACTGCCTCCTCTCCATTAGTTAATATGCAGTCCGTGGAACGTTCTGGTTACTGCCTCCTCTCCATTAGTTAATATGCAGTCCGTGGAACGTTCTGGTTACTGCCTCCTCTCCATTAGTTAATATGCAGTCCTGTAGAACGTTCTGGTCACTGCCTCCTCTCCATTAGTTAATATGCAGTCCGTGGAACGTTCTGGTTACTGCCTCTCCATTAGTTCATGTGCAGTCCGTGGAACGTTCTGGTCACTGCCTCCTCTCCATTAGTTAATATGCAGTCCTGTAGAACGTTCTGGTTACTGCCTCCTCTCCATTAGTTAATATGCAGTCCTGTAGAACGTTCTGGTTACTGCCTCCTCTCCATTAGTTAATATGCAGTCCTGTAGAACGTTCTGGTTACTGCCTCCTCTCCATTAGTTAATATGCAGTCCGTGGAACGTTCTGGTTACTGCCTCCTCTCCATTAGTTCATGTGCAGTCCGTGGAACTCTGTTACTGCCTCCTCTCCATTAGTTAATATGCAGTCCTGTGGAACGGTCTGGTTACTGCCTCCTCTCCATTAGTTCATGTGCAGTCCGTGGAACGTTCTGGTTACTGCCTCCTCTCCATTAGTTCATGTGCAGTCCGTGGAACGTTCTGGTTACTGCCTCCTCTCCATTAGTTAATATGCAGTCCTGTGGAATATTATAGTGAAGGTAAAGTAGTACACAGCGTTGTACAAGATCTTCAGTTTCTTGGCAATTTCTCTCATGGAAAAGCCTTCATTTCTCAAAACAAGAATAGACTGATGAGTTTCAGAAAAAAAATATTTGTTTCTGGCCATTTTGAGCCTGTAATTGAACCCACAAATGCTGATGCTCCAGACACTCTAAAGTCTAAAGAAGGACAGTTTTATTCTTCTTTAATAATCAGAACAACAGTTTTCAGCTGTGCTAACTCAATTGCAAAATCAATTAGCCTTTTAAAATGATAAACTTGGATTAACTAACACAACACAGTAGTGATGGTTGCTGAAAATGGGCCTCTGTAGATATTCCATTTGAAACAATCTGCCGCTTTCTAACTACAATGGTCATTTACAACATTAACAAGGTCTACACTGTATTTCTGATCAATTTGATGTTATTTTAGTAGACCGAAAATGTGCTTTTCTTTCAAAAACAAGAACATTTTTAAGTGTCCCCAAACTTTTGAACGGTAGTGTATATCAAAGAATTGGCGAGGGCACTAGAACAGTCTGCAGCACAGGGCCTCACCCTACTAGAATCTGAAGTCAAATGTCTGTTGTTTGCTGATGATCTGGTGCTTCTGTCACCAACCAAGGAGGGCCTACAGCAGCACCTAGATCTTCGGCACAGATTCTGTCAGACCTGGGCCCTGACAGTAAAACTCAGTAAGACAAAAATCATGTTTTTTTCTAAAATTATCCAGTTGCCAGACCACAAAAACAAATTCAATCTACACACCGTTGTTCTAGAGCACACAAAACTATGAATACCACAGCCAAAACATCAGAGCCACAGGTAACTTCCACAAAGCTGTGAACGATCTGAGAGACAAGGCAAGCAGGGCCTTCTATGCCATCACTACGAACATAAAATTCGACATACCAATGAGGATCTGGCAAAAATAGTTGAATCAGTTGTATAACTCAATACCCTTTATGGTTGTGAGGTTTTGGGTCCGTTCACCAACCAAGAATTGACTAAATGGGACAAAAACACCAAATTGAGACTCTGCATGCAGAATTCTGCAAAATATCCTCAGTTTACAATGTAAAACACCAAATAATGCATGCAGAGCAGAATTAGCCAATATCTGTTCATGATCGAAATCCAGAAAATAGACGTTAAATTTATAACCACCTAAAAGGAAGTGATTCCCAAACCTTCCATAACAAAGCCATCACCTACAGAAAGATGAACCTGGAGAAGAGTCCCTAAGCAAGCTGGTCCTGGAGCTCTGTTCACAAACACAAACAGACCCCAACAGAGCCCCAGGACAGCAGCACAATTGACCCAACCAAACCATGAGTAAACAAAAGATAATTACTTGACACATTGTAAAGAATTTTCCTAAATAACAGAGCAAAATAAAAATGCTATTTCGCCCTAAACAGAGAGTACACAGTGACCAAATATTAAGGAACGCTTTGGCTACAGACCCAGCTTTGACTGTATATACAGACTCAGTGATCATAGCCTTGCTATTGAGAGATGCCGCCATAGGCAGACCTGGCTCTCAAGAGAAGACAGGCTATGTGCAGACCTGTGATCATAGCCTTGCTATTGAGAGATGCTGCCGTAGGCAGACATGGCTCTCAAGAGAAGACAGGCTATGTGCACACTGCCCACAAAATGAGGTGGAAACTGATCTGCACTTCCTAACCTCCTGCCAAATGTATGACCATATTAGAGACATTTATTTCCCCCAGATTATACAGATCCACAAAGAATTCTAAAACAAACCTGATTTTGATAAACTCCCATATCTACTGGGTGAAATACCACAGTGTGCCATCACAGCAGCAAGATGTGTGACCTGTTGCCAAGAGAAAAGGGCAAAACCAGTGAAGAACAAACACCATTGTAAATACAACCCATATTTATGCTTATTTATTTTCCCTTTTGTACTTTAACTATGTGCACATTGTTACAACATTGTATATTTACATAATATGACATGTCTTTTATTATTTTGTAACTTCTGTGAGTGTAATGTTCACTGTTAATTATTATTATTTTATTGTTTACTTCACTTTTGTTTATCTATTTCAATTGCTTTGGCAATGTAACCTATGTTTCCCAATAAAGCCCTTTGAATTGAGATATATGAGAAGAGAGAAGGAGAGATATGTAGAGAGGGACAGAGAGAGGGACAGAGAGAGAGGGACAGAGAGAGAGAGAGGGAGAGAGGGGGAGAGGGACATAGAGAGAGGGACAGAGAGAGAGAGAGAGAGAGAGAGAGAGGGACATAGAGAGAGAGGGAGGTATAGAGAGAGGGGCAGAGAGAGAGGGAGGTATAGAGAGAGGGGACAGAGAGAGAGGGGAATAGAGAGAGGGGACAGAGAGAGAGAGGACAGAGAGAGAGAGGGAGGTAGAGGAGAGAGGGACAGAGAGAGAGAGAGGGACAGAGAGAGAGGGAGGTATAGAGAGGGGACAGAGAGAGAGAGAGAGAGAGGGACAGAGAGAGAGAGGGAGGTATAGAGAGAGGGACAGAGAGGGAGGCATGAGAGGGACAGAGAGAGAGAGAGAGGGACAGAGAGAGAGAGAGAGAGAGGGACATAGAGAGAGGGACAGAGAGAGAGAGGGACAGAGAGAGAGAGGGACAGATAGAGAGAGGGAGTGTATAGAGAGAGGAGTGAGGTGAGAGAGGGGACAGAGAGAGAGGGGGAATAGGAGAGAGGGACAGAGAGAGAGAGGGACAGAGAGAGAGAGGAGGTATAGAGAGGACAGAGAGAGAGAGAGGGACAGAGAGAGAGGAGGTATAGAGAGAGAGGGACAGAGAGAGAGAGAGAGAGAGAGGGACAGAGAGAGAGAGGGAGTGTATAGAGAGAGGGACAGAGAGAGGGAGGTATAGAGAGAGGGACAGAGAGCGAGAGGGACAGAGAGAGAGAGGGGACAGAGAGAGAGGGAGGTATAGAGAGAGGGACAGAGAGAGGGAGGTATAGAGTGAGGGACAGAGAGAGAGGTGGAATAGAGAGAGGGACAGAGAGAGAGGGACAGAGAGAGAGAGAGAGAGGGACATAGAGAGAGGGACAGAGAGAGAGAGGGACAGAGAGAGAGAGGGACAGATAGAGAGAGGGAGGTATAGAGAGAGGGACAGAGAGAGGGGAGGCAGAGAGAGGGACAGAGAGAGAGGGAGGTATAGAGAGAGGGACAGAGAGAGAGGGGGAATAGAGAGAGGGACAGAGAGAGAGAGGGACAGAGAGAGAGAGGGAGGTATAGAGAGAGGGACAGAGAGAGAGAGAGGGACAGAGAGAGAGGGAGGTATAGAGAGAGGGACAGAGAGAGAGAGAGAGAGAGAGAGGGACAGAGAGAGAGAGGGAGAGGGAGGGACAGGAGAGAGGGAGGTATAGAGAGAGGGACAGAGAGAGAGGGAGGTATAGAGAGAGGGACAGAGAGAGAGAGGGAGAGGGACAGAGAGAGAGAGGGAGGTATAGAGAGAGAGGGAGAGAGAGGGATAGAGAGAGGGACAGAGAGAGAGAGGGACAGAGAGAGAGAGGGACAGAGAGAGAGGGAGGTATAGAGAGAGGGAGGCAGAGTGAGGGACAGAGAGAGAGGTGGAATAGAGAGAGGGACAGAGAGAGAGGGACAGAGAGAGAGGGAGGTATAGAGAGAGGGACAGAGAGAGAGAGAGAGAGAGAGGGACATAGAGAGAGGGACAGAGAGAGAGAGGGACAGAGAGAGAGAGGGACAGATAGAGAGAGGGAGGTATAGAGAGAGGGACAGAGAGAGAGGGAGGTATAGAGAGAGGGACAGAGAGAGAGGGGGAATAGAGAGAGGGACAGAGAGAGAGAGGGAGGTATAGAGAGAGGGACAGAGAGAGAGAGAGGGACAGAGAGAGAGGGAGGTATACAGAGAGGGACAGAGAGAGAGGGGGAATAGAGAGAGGGACAGAGAGAGAGAGGGAGGTATAGAGAGAGGGACAGAGAGAGAGAGAGGGACAGAGAGAGAGGGAGGTATAGAGAGAGGGACAGAGAGAGAGGGAGAGAGAGGGACAGAGAGAGAGAGGGAGGTATAGAGAGAGGGACAGAGAGAGAGGGAGGTATGAGAGAGAGGGACAGAGAGAGAGAGGGACAGAGAGAGAGAGGGACAGAGAGAGAGGAGAGAGAGAGAGGGACAGAGAGAGGGAGGTATAGAGTGAGGGACAGAGAGAGAGGGAATAGAGAGAGGGATAGAGAGAGAGGGACAGAGAGAGAGGGAGGTATAGAGAGAGGGACAGAGAGAGAGAGAGGGACAGAGAGAGAGAGGGAGGTATAGAGAGAGGGACAGAGAGAGAGGGAGGTATAGAGAGAGGGACAGAGAGAGAGAGGGAGGTATAGAGAGAGGGACAGAGAGAGAGAGGGACAGAGAGAGAGAGGGAGGTATAGAGAGAGGGACAGAGAGAGAGGGGAATAGAGTGAGGGACAGAGAGAGAGGTGGAATAGAGAGAGGGACAGAGAGAGAGGGACAGAGAGAGAGGGAGGTATAGAGAGAGGGACAGAGAGAGAGAGAGGGACAGAGAGAGAGAGGGAGGTATAGAGAGAGGGACAGAGAGAGAGAGGGACAGAGAGAGAGAGGGAGGTATAGAGAGAGGGACAGAGAGAGAGGGGAATAGAGAGACAGAGAGAAAGAAAGGGCGTGAGAGGGATAAATAGAGAGGGAGAGGGGGAGATGGGGGAGAGGGAGTGAGATGAGGAGATGGGGGAGAGAGAGGGAGATGGGGGAGAGAGAGGGAGATGAGGGAGAGAGGGAGATAGAGGGAGATGTGGGGAGAGAGAGCGAGATGGGGGAGAGAGAGGGAGATGGGGGGGAGAGAGAGGGAGATGGGGAGAGAGAGAGGGAGATGGGGAGAGAGAGGGAGTTTGGGAGAGAGGGAGATGGGGAGAGAGAGAGAGAACAGAGTGTATGGGAGGTAGAGATCATAAATTAGCAGTTTTTTTAATATATGAAGGAATATATGAGAGCAGTCTGGGAAGGGAAGGTCTGGCAGATGTAGAGTTTTAGGAAACAGTCTGGGGAGAACAGTCTGGGGAATGAAGGTCTGGGAGGTAAAGAGACTGTTTCCTGCATATAAAACAGTCTGGGGAGGGAACGTCTGGGAGATGAAGAGAGAGTTTTAAATGCAAGAAACAGTCTAGAGAGTGATGGTGTCTTTCCCCGTCAATAACATAATGGGCTCTATTTGAACAAACCTAACGCTGTCGGTAGTGCTATATAGATCTGGGGTTGTGTCAGCAGCCGTTATTATGAGCGGCTGGCAGTGGCGAGAAAAAGGTGATTGATGGTCTTTGCATTGTCATCACCTCTGATTTGTCTGTGGCACACGGCATATTCTAGTCCTGGTCCGTTGTGGATTGGTACTATATTGAATAGCATAGGCTTCATTAACGAGTGATTGTTGACAGTCAACATTCTTGTAATTGACTTCAACCAGTATAAGACTTTTATGCCTCACTTCTCTAATATAAAGTACCAGCCTCCAGGGAATTGTATCGTGTGTTTGTGTGTGACGCACGTTGTCAATAAGACAGATATGTCCTAGCACTACTGTTGATATGGTGTTATAGGACTGAATCATTTGAAGAGCGTGTTTGGGAGGAGCATGTTTTTTGGTTACAGGACCAGAGGCGCTCTTTAGAAATGGGGATGGATATAAGCCAAATGGAGTATGAATTGCAGGTAGGCCTATGTCTACTGAGAATAATGCAGACACCTCACCAGTATACCATTTAGAAACCTGTTATGGATAGGCTCCTTTGCTGAAGCACGATTCTCTGAGTCTTCCTGGGTATGTAACTTACCATTATCTGGGTCTTCCTGGGTCTAGGGCTGTATCTTACCATTATCTGCGTCTTCCTGGGCCTGTAGCTGTATCTTACCATTCTCTGGGTCTTCCTGGGTCTGTAACTTACCATTATCTGGGTCTTCCTGGGTCTAGGGCTGTATCTTACCGTTATCTGGGTCTTCCTGGGTCTAGGGCTGTATCTTACCATTCTCTGGGTCTTCCTGGGTCTAGGGCTGTATCTTACCGTTATCTGGGTCTTCCTGGGTCTAGGGCTGTATCTTACCGTTATCTGGGTCTTCCTGGGTCTAGGGCTGTATCTTACCATTCTCTGGGTCTTCCTGGGTCTGTCGCTGTATCTTACCATTCTCTGGGTCTTCCTGGATCTGTAGCTGTATCTTACCATTCTCTGGGTCTTCGTGGGTCTAGGGCTGTATCTTACCATTATCTGGGTCTGGGGCTGTATCTTACCATTCTCTGGGTCTTCCTGGGTCTAGGGCTGTATCTTACCATTCTCTGGGTCTTCCTGGGTCTGTATCTGTATCTTACCATTCTCTGGGTTTTCCTGGGTCTAGGGCTGTATCTTACCATTCTCTGGGCCTTCCTGGGTCTGTAGCTGTATCTTACTATTCTCTGGGTCTAGGGCTGTATCTTACCATTCTCTGGGTCTTCCTGGGTCTAGGGCTGTATCTTACCAGTCTCTGGGTCTAGGGCTGTATCTTACCATTCTCTGGGTCTAGGGCTGTATCTTACCAGTCTCTGGGTCTAGGGCTGTATCTTACTATTCTCTGGGTCTAGGGCTGTATCTTACCATTCTCTGGGTCTTCCTGGGTCTGTAGCTGTATCTTACCATTTTCTGGGTCTTCCTGGGTCTAGGGCTGTATCTTACCAGTCTCTGGGTCTTCCTGGGTCTAGGGCTGTATCTTACCAGTCTCTGGGTCTTCCTGGGTCTAGGGCTGTATCTTACCAGTCTCTGGGTCTTCCTGGGTCTGGTGCTGTATCTTACCATTCTCTGGGTCTTCCTTGGTCTAGTGCTGTATCTTACCATTCTCTGGGTCTTCCTGGGTCTGGGGCTGTATCTTACCATTCTCTGGGTCTTCCTGGGTCTGGGGCTGTATCTTACCATTCTCTGGGTCTGCGGCTGTATCTTACCATTCTCTGAGTCTGGGGCTGTATCTTACCATTCTCTGGGTCTGTGGCTGTATCTTATCATTCTCTGGGTCTTCCTGGGTCAAGGGCTGTATCTTACCATTCTCTGGGTCTGGGGCTGTATCTTATCATTCTCTGGGTCTTCCTGGGTCAAGGGCTGTATCTTACCATTCTCTGGGTCTGCGGCTGTATCTTACCATTCTCCAGGTGTGTACAATCAAGACAAAACAAATGGAAAAAACATGTAGATTGGTGGAGGCTAGAAAGCCAGTGACGTCGACCACCGAACACCGCCTGAACAAGTAGAGGCACCAACTTCGGTGGAAGTCATGACAAAACTAAAAATTGTTACAGGAAAATAAATATTCCTAAATAAAAGTGAAGTATGTCATCTCTCGTTCCGTATAGAGGGGTTTTAAATCCACAATAATTACAGAGCTCTATAAAATTATGTAAATAGCCTATAGATAAAAAGAGTATGTCTGCTCACTGTTTTTCTGCAGACACACTTTTAATAGGATTATCGGTAGTTTTGACTATTGCTTAAAGGATTGGGCATCACAAACAAACTACCTTAATTGAGGAGGAGGATATACTTGGTTTTTAATCAAATGAAACAAATTAGACGCTTTGTGTCTGGATAGACTGTGCTTCTGCTGTCAAAATCCATGCCATCACCAACCGTTAAGACCAGCTGTCAACTGGTCTTAAATATCCCTACCAGCACATACTGAAACTGGTACTTTGGCACATGGTTTTAGGGACACACATCAGATATTGCCACCCCTCCCACCTCAGCGCAAGCAGCTCATATAAGATAGGTAAATTATCGATCCTGGTACTAAGGTTTGAAAGTAGAAACCAGCGTGTGTTTGCTCTAGCTTAACGGCAGCTGAAAAAACATCCAATATGTCTGGACAGATAAGATAGTGTACTGAAAGATAGTGTACTGGAAGATAGTGTACTGAAAGATAGTGTACTGAAAGATAGTGTACTGAAATATAGTGTACTGGAAGATAGTGTACTGAAAGATAGTGGAAAGATAGTGTACAGGAAGATAGTGTACTGAAAGATAGTGTACTGGAAGATAGTGTACTGAAAGATAGTGGAAAGATAGTGTACTGAAAGATAGTGTACTGAAAGATAGTGGAAAGATAGTGTACTGGAAGATAGTGTACTGGTAAGATAGTGGAAAGATAGTGTACTGACAGATAATGTACTGAAAAGATAGTGTACTGATAAGATAGTGTACTGAAAGATAGTGGAAAGATAGTGTACAGGAAGATAGTGTACTGAAAGATAGTGTACTGGAAGATAGTGGAAAGATAGTGTACTGGAAGATAGTGTACTGGTAAGATAGTGGAAAGAGTGTACTGACAGATAGTGTACTGAAAGATAGTGTACTGAAAGATAGTGTACTGACAGATAATGTACTGAAAGATAGTGTACTGGTAAGATAGTGTACTGAAAGATAGTGTACTGAAAGATAGTGTACTGACAGATAATGTACTGGAAAGTGTACTGAAAGATAGTGTACTGGAAGATAGTGTACTGGAAGATAGTGTACTGACAGATAATGTACTGAAAGATAGTGTACTGAAAGATAATGTACGGACAGATAATGTACTGAAAGATAGTGTACTGGAAGATAGTGTACTGAAAGATAGTGTACTGAAAGATAGTGTACTGAAAGATAGTGTACTGGAAGATAGTGTTCTGGTAAGATAGTGTACTGAAGATAGTGTACTGAAAGATAGTGTACTGGTAAGATAGTGTACTGAAGATAGTGTACTGAAAGATAGTGTACTGAAAGATAGTGTACTGGTAAGATAGTGTACTGAAAGATAGTGTACTGAAAGATAGTACTGAAAGATAGTGTACTGACAGATAATGTACTGAAAGATAGTGTACTGAAAGATAGTGTACTGACAGATAATGTACTGAAAGATAGTGTACTGGTAAGATAGTGTACTGAAAGATAGTGTACTGAAAGATAGTGTTCTGGTAAGATAGTGTACTGAAAGATAGTGTACTGGAAGATAGTGTACTGGAAGATAGTGTACTGGAAGATAGTGTACTGAAAGATAGTGTACTGGCAGATAGTGTACTGAAGATAGTGTACTGGAAGATAGTGTACTGAAAGATAGTGTACTAAAAGATAGTGTACTGAAGATAGTGTACTGAAAGGTAGTGTACTGAAAGATAATGTACTGGTAAGATAGTGTGAAAGATAGTGTACTGACAGATAATGTACTGAAAGATAGTGTACTGGTAAGATAGTGTACTGAAAGATAGTGTACTGATAAGATAGTGTACTGAAAGATAGTGGAAAAGATAGTGGTACTGGAAGATAGGTACTGAAAGATAGTGTACTGAAATATAGTGTACTGAAAGATAGTACTGAAAGATAATATACTGAAAGATAGTACTGGTAAGATAGTGTACTGAAAGATAGTGTACTGACAGATAATGTACTGAAAGATAGTGTACTGAAAGATAGTGTACTGAAAAGATAGTGTACTGAAAAGATAGTGTACTGACAGATAATGTACTGAAAGATAGTGTACTGACAGATAATGTACTGAAAGATAGTGTACTGGTAAGATATGAATTACTGAAAGATAGTGAACTGAAAGATAGTGTACTGGAAGATAGTGTACTGGAAGATAGTGTACTGAAAGATAGTGTACTGAAAGATAGTGTACTGGAAGATAGTGTACTGAAAGATAGTGTACTGAAAGATAGTGTACTGGCAGATAGTGTGAAAGATAGTGTACTGAAAGATAGTGTACTGGAAGATAGTGTACTGAAAGATAGTGTACTGAAAGATAGTGTACTGGTAAGATAGTGTACTGAAAGATAGTGTACTGAAAGATAGTGTACTGAAAGATAGTGTACTGAAAGATAGTGTAATTGAAGATAGTGTACTGAAAGGTAGTGTTCTGGTAAGATAGTGTACTGAAAGATAGTGTACTGGTAAGATAGTGTACTGAAAGATAGTGTACTGAAAGATAGTGTACTGAAAGATAGTGTACTGAAAGATAGGGGAAAGATAGTGTACTGGAAGATAGTGTACTGAAAGATAGTGTACTGAAAGATAGTGTACTGAAAGATAGTGTACTGAAAGATAGTGCTGAAAGATAGTGTACTGAAAGATAGTGTACTGGTAAGATAGTGTACTGAAAGATAGTGTACTGAAAGATAGTGTACTGAAAGATAGTGTACTGAAAGATAGTGTACTGGAAGATAGTGTACTGAAAGGTAGTGTTCTGGTAAGATAGTGTACTGAAAGATAGTGTACTGAAAGATAGTGTACTGAAAGATAGTGTACTGAAGATAGTGTACTGAAAGATAGTGTACTGAAAAAAATAGTGTACTGAAAGATAGTGTACTGGAAGATAGTGTACTGAAAGATAGTGTACTGAAAGAGTGTACTGAAAGATAGTGTACTGAAAGATAGTGGAAAGATAGTGTAATTGAAGATAGTGTACTGAAAGATAGTGTACTGAAATATAGTGGAAAGATAGTGTACTGGAAGATAGTGTACTGATAAGATAGTGTACTGAAAGATAGTGTACAGGAAGATAGTACAGGAAGATAGTGTACTGAAAGAGAGTGTACTGACAGATAGTGTACTGAAGATAGTGTACTGAAAGATAGTGTACTAAAAGATAGTGTACTGAAAGATAGTGTATTGAAAGATAGTGGAAATATAGGTGTACTGAAAGATAGTGTACTGAAAGATAGTGTACTGACAGATAATGTACTGAAAGATAGTGTACTGAAAGATAGTGTACTGACAGATAGTGTACTGAAATATAGTGTACTGAAATATAGGTATTGAAAGATAGTGGAAAGATAGTGTACTGGAAGATAGTGTACTGAAAGATAGTGTACTGAAATATAGTGTACTGAAAGATAGTGTACTGGAAGATAGTGTACTGAAAGATAGTGTACTGAAATATAGTGTACTGAAAGATAGTGTACTGAAAGATAGTGTACTGACAGATAATGTACTGAAAGATAGTGTACTGGTAAGATAGTGTACTGAAAGATAGTGAACTGAAAGATAGTGTACTGGAAGATAGTGTACTGGAAGATAGTGTACTGAAAGATAGTGTACTGAAAGATAGTGTACTGGAAGATAGTGTACTGAAAGATAGTGTACTGAAAGATAGTGTACTGGCAGATAATGTACTGAAAGATAGTGTACTGAAAGATAGTGTACTGAAATATAGTGTACTGAAAGATAGTGTACTGAAAGATAGTGTACTGGAAGATAGTGTACTGGAAGATAGTGTACTGAAAGATAGTGTACTGAAAGATAGTGTACTGAAAGATAGTGCTGAAATATAGTGTACTGAAAGATAGTGTACTGAAAGATAGTGTACTGAAAGATAGTGAACTGAAAGATAGTGTACTGGAAGATAGTGTACTGAAGATAGTACTGAAAGATAGTGTACTGAAAGATAGTGTACTGAAAGATAGTGTACTGAAAGATAGTGTACTGAAAGATAGTGTACTGAAAGATAGTGGAAAGATAGTGTACTGGAGATAGTGTACTGAAAGATAGTGTACTGAAAGATAGTGTACTGAAAGATAGTGTACTGAAAGATAGTGTACTGAAAGATAGTGGAAAGATAGTGTACTGGAAGATAGTGTACTGGTAAGATAGTGTACTGAAAGATAGTGTACTGACAGATAATGTACTGAAAGATAGTGTACTGAAAGATAGTGTACTGACAGATAATGTACTGAAAGATAGTGTACTGGTAAGATAGTGTACTGAAAGATAGTGAACTGAAAGATAGTGTACTGGAAGATAGTGTACTGGAAGATAGTGTACTGAAAGATAGTGTACTGAAAGATAGTGTACTGGAAGATAGTGTACTGAAAGATAGTGTACTGAAAGATAGTGTACTGGCAGATAGTGTACTGAAAGATAGTGTACTGAAAGATAGTGTACTGGAAGATAGTGTACTGAAAGATAGTGTACTGAAAGATAGTGTACTGGTAAGATAGTGTACTGAAAGATAGTGTACTGAAATATAGTGTACTGAAAGATAGTGTACTGAAAGATAGTGTACTGGAAGATAGTGTACTGAAAGGTAGTGTTCTGGTAAGATAGTGTACTGAAAGATAGTGTACTGGTAAGATAGTGTACTGAAAGATAGTGTACTGAAAGATAGTGTACTGAAAGATAGTGGAAAGATAGTGTACTGGAAGATAGTGTACTGAAAGATAGTGTACTGAAATATAGTGTACTGAAATATAGTGTACTGGAAGATAGTGTACTGGAAGATAGTGTACTGAAAGATAGTGTACTGAAAGATAGTGTACTGGAAGATAGTGTTCTGGTAAGATAGTGTACTGAAAGATAGTGTACTGGTAAGATAGTGTACTGAAAGATAGTGTACTGAAAGATAGTGTACTGAAAGATAGTGTACTGAAAGATAGTGGAAATATAGTGTACTGAAAGATAGTGTACTGAAAGATAGTGTACTGAAACATAGTGTACTGAAAGATAGTGTACTGAAAGATAATATACTGAAAGATAGTGTACTGGTAAGATAGTGTACTGAAAGATAGTGTACTGAAAGATAGTGTACTGAAAGATAGTGTACTGAAAGATAGTGTACTGAAACATAGTGTACTGAAAGATAGTGTACTGAAAGATGTACTGAAAGATAACTGGTAAGATAGTGTACTGAAAGATAGTGTACTGACAGATAGTGTACTGAAAGATAGTGTACTGACAGATAATGTACTGATAACTGATAAGATAGTGTACTGAAAGATAGTGAACTGAAAGATAGTGTACTGAAGATAGTGTACTGGAAGATGTACTGGTAAGATAGTGTACTGAAAGATAGTGTACTGAAAGATAGTGTACTGAAAGATAGTGTACTGAAAGATAGTGTACTGGAAGATAGTGTACTGAAAGTAGTGTTCTGGTAAGATAGTGTACTGAAAGATAGTGTACTGAAAGATAGTGTACTGAAAGATAGTGTACTGAAAGATAGTGTACTGAAAGATAGTGTACTGAAAAATAGTGTACTGAAAGATAGTGTACTGGAAGATAGTGTACTGAAAGATAGTGTACTGAAAGATAGTGTACTGAAAGATAGTGTACTGAAAGATAGTGGAAAGATAGTGTACTGGAAGATAGTGTACTGAAAGATAGTGTACTGAAATATAGTGGAAAGATAGTGTACTGGAAGATAGTGTACTGATAAGATAGTGTACTGAAAGATAGTGTACAGGAAGATAGTGTACAGGAAGATAGTGTACTGAAAGAGAGTGTACTGACAGATAGTGTACTGAAAGATAGTGTACTGAAAGATAGTGTACTAAAAGATAGTGTACTGAAAGATAGTGTACTGAAAGATAGTGGAAATATAGTGTACTGAAAGATAGTGTACTGAAAGATAGTGTACTGACAGATAATGTACTGAAAGATAGTGTACTGAAAGATAGTGTACTGACAGATAGTGTACTGAAATATAGTGTACTGAAATATAGTGTACTGAAAGATAGTGGAAAGATAGTGTACTGGAAGATAGTGTACTGAAAGATAGTGTACTGAAATATAGTGTACTGAAAGATAGTGTACTGGAAGATAGTGTACTGAAAGATAGTGTACTGAAATATAGTGTACTGAAAGATAGTGTACTGAAAGATAGTGTACTGACAGATAATGTACTGAAAGATAGTGTACTGGTAAGATAGTGTACTGAAAGATAGTGAACTGAAAGATAGTGTACTGGAAGATAGTGTACTGGAAGATAGTGTACTGAAAGATAGTGTACTGAAAGATAGTGTACTGGAAGATAGTGTACTGAAAGATAGTGTACTGAAAGATAGTGTACTGGCAGATAATGTACTGAAAGATAGTGTACTGAAAGATAGTGTACTGAAATATAGTGTACTGAAAGATAGTGTACTGAAAGATAGTGTACTGGAAGATAGTGTACTGGAAGATAGTGTACTGAAAGATAGTGTACTGAAAGATAGTGTACTGAAAGATAGTGTACTGAAATATAGTGTACTGAAAGATAGTGTACTGAAAGATAGTGTACTGAAAGATAGTGAACTGAAAGATAGTGTACTGGAAGATAGTGTACTGGAAGATAGTGTACTGAAAGATAGTGTACTGAAAGATAGTGTACTGAAAGATAGTGTACTGAAAGATAGTGTACTGAAAGATAGTGGAAAGATAGTGTACTGGAAGATAGTGTACTGAAAGATAGTGTACTGAAAGATAGTGTACTGAAAGATAGTGTACTGAAAGATAGTGTACTGAAAGATAGTGGAAAGATAGTGTACTGGAAGATAGTGTACTGGTAAGATAGTGTACTGAAAGATAGTGTACTGACAGATAATGTACTGAAAGATAGTGTACTGAAAGATAGTGTACTGACAGATAATGTACTGAAAGATAGTGTACTGGTAAGATAGTGTACTGAAAGATAGTGAACTGAAAGATAGTGTACTGGAAGATAGTGTACTGGAAGATAGTGTACTGAAAGATAGTGTACTGAAAGATAGTGTACTGGAAGATAGTGTACTGAAAGATAGTGTACTGAAAGATAGTGTACTGGCAGATAGTGTACTGAAAGATAGTGTACTGAAAGATAGTGTACTGGAAGATAGTGTACTGAAAGATAGTGTACTGAAAGATAGTGTACTGGTAAGATAGTGTACTGAAAGATAGTGTACTGAAATATAGTGTACTGAAAGATAGTGTACTGAAAGATAGTGTACTGGAAGATAGTGTACTGAAAGGTAGTGTTCTGGTAAGATAGTGTACTGAAAGATAGTGTACTGGTAAGATAGTGTACTGAAAGATAGTGTACTGAAAGATAGTGTACTGAAAGATAGTGGAAAGATAGTGTACTGGAAGATAGTGTACTGAAAGATAGTGTACTGAAATATAGTGTACTGAAATATAGTGTACTGGAAGATAGTGTACTGGAAGATAGTGTACTTTGAAAGATAGTGTACTGAAAGATAGTGTACTGGAAGATAGTGTTCTGGTAAGATAGTGTACTGAAAGATAGTGTACTGGTAAGATAGTGTACTGAAAGATAGTGTACTGAAAGATAGTGTACTGAAAGATAGTGTACTGAAAGATAGTGAAATATAGTGTACTGAAAGATAGTGTACTGAAAGATAGTGTACTGAAACATAGTGTACTGAAAGATAGTGTACTGAAAGATAATATACTGAAAGATAGTACTGGTAAGATAGTGTACTGAAAGATAGTGTACTGAAAGATAGTGTACTGAAAGATAGTGTACTGAAAGATAGTGTACTGAAAAGATAGTGTACTGAAACATAGTGTACTGAAAGATAGTGTACTGAAAGATAATATACTGAAAGATAGTGTACTGGTAAGATAGTGTACTGAAAGATAGTGTACTGACAGATAATGTACTGAAAGATAGTGTACTGAAAGATAGTGTACTGACAGATAATGTACTGAAAGATAGTGTACTGGTAAGATAGTGTACTGAAAGATAGTGAACTGAAAGATAGTGTACTGGAAGATAGTGTACTGGAAGATAGTGTACTGAAAGATAGTGTACTGAAAGATGGTGTACTGGAAGATAGTGTACTGAAAGATAGTGTACTGAAAGATAGTGTACTGAAAGATAGTGTACTGGCAGATAGTGTACTGAAAGATAGTGTACTGAAAGATAGTGTACTGGAAGATAGTGTACTGAAAGATAGTGTACTGAAAGATAGTGTACTGGTAAGATAGTGTACTGAAAGATAGTGTACTGAAAGATAGTGTACTAAAAGATAGTGTACTGAAAGATAGTGTACTGAAAGATAGTGGAAATATAGTGTACTGAAAGATAGTGTACTGAAAGATAGTGTACTGAAACATAGTGTACTGAAAGATAGTGTACTGAAAGATAATATACTGAAAGATAGTGTACTGGTAAGATAGTGTACTGAAAGATAGTGTACTGAAAGATAGTGTACTGAAAGATAGTGTACTGAAAGATAGTGTACTGAAAGATAGTGTACTGAAACATAGTGTACTGGAAGATAGTGTACTGAAAGATAGTGTACTGAAAGATAGTGTACTGGTAAGATAGTGTACTGAAAGATAGTGTACTGAAATATAGTGTACTGAAAGATAGTGTACTGAAAGATAGTGTACTGACAGATAATGTACTGAAAGATAGTGTACTGGTAAGATAGTGTACTGAAAGATAGTGAACTGAAAGATAGTGTACTGGAAGATAGTGTACTGGAAGATGGTGTACTGAAAGATAGTGTACTGAAAGATAGTGTACTGAAAGATAGTGTACTGAAGATAGTGGAAAGATAGTGTACTGGAAGATAGTGTTTTTACTGAAAGATAGTGTACTGAAGATAGTGTACTGAAAGATAGTGGAAAGATAGTGTACTGGAAGATAGTGTACTGAAAGATAGTGTACTGAAAGATATTGAAGATAATATACTGAAAGATAGTGTACTGGTAAGATAGTGTACTGAAAGATATTGTACTGACAGATAATGTACTGAAAGATAGTGTACTGAAAGATAGTGTACTGACAGATAATGTACTGAAAGATAGTGTACTGGTAAGATAGTGTACTGAAAGATAGTGAACTGAAAGATAGTGTACTGGAAGATAGTGTACTGGAAGATAGTGTACTGAAAGATAGTGTACTGAAAGATAGTGTACTGGAAGATAGTGTACTGAAAGATAGTGTACTGGAAAGATAGTGTACTGGCAGATAGTGTACTGAAGATAGTGTACTGAAAGATAGTGTACTGGAAGATAGTGTACTGAAAGATAGTGTACTGAAAGATAGTGTACTGGTAAGATAGTGTACTGAAAGATAGTGTACTGGAATAATTGTACTGAAAGATAGTGTACTGAAAAGAGTGTACTGACAGATAGTGTACTGAAAGATAGTGTACTGAAAGATAGTGGAAAAGATAGTGTACTGGAAGATAGTGTACTGAAAGATAGTGTACTGAAATATAGTGTACTGAAATATAGTGTACTGGAAGATAGTGTACTGGAAGATAGTGTACTGAAAGATAGTGTAATTGAAAGATAGTGTACTGGAAGATAGTGTTCTGGTAAGATAGTGTACTGAAAGATAGTGTACTGGTAAGATAGTGTACTGAAAGATAGTGTACTGAAAGATAGTGTACTAAAAGATAGTGTACTGAAAGATAGTGTACTGGAAGATAGTGTACTGAAAGATAGTGGAAATATAGTGTACTGAAAGATAGTGTACTGAAAGATAGTGTACTGAAACATAGTGTACTGAAAGATAGTGTACTGAAAGATAATATACTGAAAGATAGTGTACTGGTAAGATAGTGTACTGAAAGATAGTGTACTGAAAGATAGTGTACTGAAGATAGTGTACTGAAAGATAGTGTACTGAAAGATAGTGTACTGAAACATAGTGTACTGAAAGATAGTGTACTGAAAGATAATATACTGAAAGATAGTGTACTGGTAAGATAGTGTACTGAAAGATAGTGTACTGACAGATAATGTACTGAAAGATAGTGTACTGAAAGATAGTGTACTGACAGATAATGTACTGAAAAGATAGTGTACTAGTAAGATAATTGTACTGAAAGATAGTGAACTGAAAGATAGTGTACTGAAGATAGTGTACTGGAAGATAGTGTACTGAAAGATAGTGTACTGAAAGATAGTGTACTGGAAGATAGTGTACTGAAAGATAGTGTACTGAAAGATAGTGTACTGGCAGATAGTGTACTGAAAGATAGTGTACTGAAAGATAGTGTACTGGAAGATAGTGTACTGAAAGATAGTGTACTGAAAGATGGTGTACTGGTAAGATAGTGTACTGAAAGATAGTGTACTGAAAGATAGTGTACTGAAAGATAGTGTACTGAAAGATAGTGTACTGAAACATAGTGTACTGAAAAGATAGTGTACTGAAAGATAATATACTGAAAAGATAGTGTACTGGTAAGATAGTGTACTGAAAGATAGTGTACTGACAGATAATGTACTGAAAGATAGTGTACTGAAAGATAGTGTACTGACAGATAAATGTACTGAAAGATAGTGTACTGGTAAGATAGTGTACTGAAAGATAGTGAACTGAAAGATAGTGTACTGGAAGATAGTGTACTGGAAGATAGTGTACTGAAAGATAGTACTGAAAGATAGTGTGGAAGATAGTGTACTGAAAGATAGTGTACTGAAAGATAGTGTACTGGCAGATAGTGTACTGAAAGAGTGAACTGAAAGATAGTGTAATTGGAAAGATAGTGTACTGAAAGATAGTGTACTGAAAGATAGTGTACTGGTAAGATAGTGTACTGAAAGATAGTGTACTGAAAGATAGTGTACTGAAAGATAGTGTATTGAAATATAGTGTACTGAAAGATAGTGTACTGAAAGATAGTGTACTGAAAGATAGGGAAAGATAGTGTACTGAAAGATAATATACTGAAAGATAGTGTACTGGTAAGATAGTGTACTGAAAGATAGTGTACTGAAAGATAGTGTACTGAAAGATAGTGTACTGAAGATAGTGTACTGAAAGATAGTGTACTGAAACATAGTGTACTGAAAGATAGTGTACTGAAAGATAATATACTGAAAGATAGTGTACTGGTAAGATAGTGTACTGAAAGATAGTGTACTGACAGATAATGTACTGAAAGATAGTGTACTGAAAGATAGTGTACTGACAGATAATGTACTGAAAGATAGTGTACTGGTAAAGATAGTGTACTGAAAGATAGTGAACTGAAGATAGTGTACTGGAAGATAGTGTACTGGAAGATAGTGTAATTGGAAAGATAGTGTATTGAAAGATAGTGTACTGGAAGATAGTGTACTGAAAGATAGTGTACTGAAAGATAGTGTACTGGCAGATAGTGTACTGAAAGATAGTGTACTGAAAGATAGTGTACTGGAAGATAGTGTACTGAAAGATAGTGTACTGAAAAGATAGTGTACTGGTAAGATAGTGTACTGAAGATAGTGTACTGAAAGATAGTGTACTGAAAGATAGTGTACTGAAGATAGTGTACTGAAGCATAGTGTACTGAAAGATAGTGTACTGGAAAGATAATATACTGAAAGATAGTGTACTGGTAAGATAGTGTACTGAAAGATAGTGTACTGACAGATAATGTACTGAAAGATAGTGTACTGAAAGATAGTGTACTGACAGATAAATGTACTGAAAAGATAGTGTACTGGTAAGATAGTGTACTGAAAGATAGTGAACTGAAAGATAGTGTACTGGAAGATAGTGTACTGGAAGATAGTGTACTGAAAGATAGTGTACTGAAAGATAGTGTACTGGAAGATAGTGTACTGAAAGATAGTGTACTGAAAGATAGTGTACTGGCAGATAGTGTACTGAAAGATAGTGTACTGAAAGATAGTGTACTGGAAGATAGTGTACTGAAAGATAGTGTACTGGAAGATAGTGTACTGAAAGATAGTGTACTGAAAGATAGTGTACTGGTAAGATAGTGTACTGAAAGATAGTGTACTGAAAGATAGTGTACTGAAAGATAGTGTACTGAAATATAGTGTACTGAAAGATAGTGTACTGAAAGATATTGTACTGAAAGATAGGGGAAAGATAGTGTACTGAAAGATAGTGTACTGGAAGATAGTGTACTGAAAGATAGTGTACTGAAAGATAGTGTACTGAAAGATAGTGTACTGAAAGATAGTGTACTGGAAGATAGTGTACTGAAAGGTAGTGTTCTGGTAAGATAGTGTACTGAAAGATAGTGTACTGAAAGATAGTGTACTGAAAGATAGTGTACTGAAAGATAGTGTACTGAAAAATAGTGTACTGAAAGATAGTGTACTGAAAGATAGTGGAAAGATAGTGTACTGGAAGATAGTGTACTGAAAGATAGTGTACTGAAATATAGTGGAAAGATAGTGTACTGGAAGATAGTGTACTGAAAGATAGTGGAAAGATAGTGTACAGGAAGATAGTGTACTGAAAGAGAGTGTACTGACAGATAGTGTACTGAAAGATAGTGTACTGAAAGATAGTGTACTAAAAGATAGTGTACTGAAAGATAGTGTACTGAAAGATAGTGGAAATATAGTGTACTGAAAGATAGTGTACTGAAAGATAGTGGAAAGATAGTGTACAGGAAGATAGTGTACTGAAAGAGAGTGTACTGACAGATAGTGTACTGAAAGATAGTGTACTGAAAGATAGTGTACTAAAAGATAGTGTACTGAAAGATAGTGTACTGAAAGATAGTGGAAATATAGTGTACTGAAAGATAGTGTACTGAAAGATAGTGTACTGAAAGATAGTGTACTGACAGATAATGTACTGAAAGATAGTGTACTGGTAAGATAGTGTACTGAAAGATAGTGTACTGATAAGATAGTGTACTGAAAGAAAGTGTACTGAAAGATAGTGTACTGAAAGATAGTGGAAAGATAGTGTACTGGTAAGATAGTGTACTGGAAGATAGTGTACTGAAAGATAGTGTACTGAAACATAGTGTACTGAAAGATAGTGTACTGAAAGATAATATACTGAAAGATAGTGTACTGGTAAGATAGTGTACTGAAAGATAGTGTACTGACAGATAATGTACTGAAAGATAGTGTACTGAAAGATAGTGTACTGACAGATAATGTACTGAAAGATAGTGTACTGGTAAGATAGTGTACTGAAAGATAGTGAACTGAAAGATAGTGTACTGGAAGATAGTGTACTGGAAGATAGTGTACTGAAAGATAGTGTACTGGAAGATAGTGTACTGAAAGATAGTGTACTGAAAGATAGTGTACTGGCAGATAGTGTACTGAAAGATAGTGTACTGAAAGATAGTGTACTGAAAGATAGTGTACTGGAAGATAGTGTACTGAAAGATAGTGTACTGAAAGATAGTGTACTGGTAAGATAGTGTACTGAAAGATAGTGTACTGAAAGATAGTGTACTGAAAGATAGTGTACTGAAACATAGTGTACTGAAAGATAGTGTACTGAAAGATAATATACTGAAAGATAGTGTACTGGTAAGATAGTGTACTGAAAGATAGTGTACTGACAGATAATGTACTGAAAGATAGTGTACTGGTAAGATAGTGTACTGAAAGATAGTGAACTGAAAGATAGTGTACTGGAAGATAGTGTACTGGAAGATAGTGTACTGAAAGATAGTGTACTGAAAGATAGTGTACTGGAAGATAGTGTACTGAAAGATAGTGTACTGAAAGATAGTGTACTGGCAGATAGTGTACTGAAAGATAGTGTACTGAAAGATAGTGTACTGGAAGATAGTGTACTGAAAGATAGTGTACTGAAAGATAGTGTACTGGTAAGATAGTGTACTGAAAGATAGTGTACTGAAAGATAGTGTACTGAAAGATAGTGTACTGAAAGATAGTGTACTGGAAGATAGTGTACTGAAAGGTAGTGTTCTGGTAAGATAGTGTACTGAAAGATAGTGTACTGGTAAGATAGTGTACTGAAAGATAGTGTACTGAAAGATAGTGTACTGAAAGAGAGTGTACTGACAGATAGTGTACTGAAAGATAGTGTACTGAAAGATAGTGTACTGAAAGATAGTGTACTGAAAGATAGTGTACTGAAAGATAGTGTACTGAAAGATAGTGTACTAAAAGATAGTGTACTGAAAGATAGTGTACTGAAATATAGTGTACTGGAAGATAGTGTACTGAAAGATAGTGTACTGAAAGATAGTGTACTGAAAGATAGTGTACTGAAAGATAGTGTACTGGTAAGATAGTGTACTGAAAGATAGTGTACTGAAAGATAGTGTACTGGTAAGATAGTGTACTGAAAGATAGTGTACTGAAAGATAGTGTACTGAAAGATAGTGTACTGAAAGATAGTGTACTGGAAGATAGTGTACTGAAAGGTAGTGTTCTGGTAAGATAGTGTACTGAAAGATAGTGTACTGGTAAGATAGTGTACTGAAATATAGTGTACCGGAAGATAGTGTACTGAAAGATAGTGTACTGAAAGATAGTGTACTGAAAGATAGTGTACTGAAAGATAGTGTACTGAAAGATAGTGTACTGGTAAGATAGTGTACTGAAAGATAGTGTACTGAAAGATAGTGTACTGAAAGATAGTGTACTGAAAGATAGTGTACTGGAAGATAGTGTACTGAAAGGTAGTGTTCTGGTAAGATAGTGTACTGAAAGATAGTGTACTGGTAAGATAGTGTACTGAAAGATAGTGTACTGGAAGATAGTGTACTGAAAGATAGTGTACTGAAAGATAGTGGAAAGATAGTGTACTGGAAGATAGTGTACTGAAAGATAGTGTACTGAAATATAGTGGAAAGATAGTGTACTGGAAGATAGTGGAAAGATAGTGTACAGGAAGATAGTGTACTGAAAGAGAGTGTACTGACAGATAGTGTACTGAAAGATAGTGTACTGAAAGATAGTGTACTAAAAGATAGTGTACTGAAAGATAGTGTACTGAAAGATAGTGGAAATATAGTGTACTAAAAGATAGTGTACTGAAAGATAGTGTACTGAAAGATAGTGTACTGACAGATAATGTACTGAAAGATAGTGTACTGAAAGATAGTGTACTGAAAGATAGTGTACTGGAAGATAGTGTACTGAAAGATAGTGGAAAGATAGTGTACTGGAAGATAGTGTACTGAAAGATAATATACTGAAAGATAGTGTACTGAAAGATAGTGTACTGAAAGATAGTGGAAAGATAGTACTGAAAGATAGTGGAAAGATAGTACTGAAAGAAAGTGTACTGGAAGATAGTGTACTGAAAGATAGTGGAAAGATAGTGTACTGGAAGATAGTGTACTGAAAGATAATATACTGAAAGATAGTGTACTGAAAGATAGTGTACTGAAAGATAGTGGAAAGATAGTGTACTGAAAGATAGTGGAAAGATAGTGTACTGGAAGATAGTGTACTGAAAGATAGTGTACTGAAAGATAGTGTACTGAAATGTAGTGTACTGAAAGATAGTGTACTGAAAGATAATATACTGAAAGATAGTGTACTGAAAGATAGTGTACTGACAGATAATGTACTGAAAGATAGTGTACTGAAAGATAGTGTACTGACAGATAATGTACTGAAAGATAGTGTACTGGTAAGATAGTGTACTGAAAGATAGTGAACTGAAAGATAGTGTACTGAAGATAGTGTACTGGAAGATAGTGTACTGAAAGATAGTGTACTGAAAGATAGTGTACTGGAAGATAGTGTACTGAAAGATAGTGTACTGAAGATAGTGTACTGGCAGATAGTGTACTGAAAGATAGTGTACTGAAAGATAGTGTACTGGAAGATAGTGTACTGAAAGATAGTGTACTGAAAGATAGTGTACTGGTAAGATAGTGTACTGAAAGATAGTGTACTGAAATATAGTGTACTGAAAGATAGTGTACTGAAAGATAGTGTACTGGAAGATAGTGTACTGAAAGGTAGTGTTCTGGTAAGATAGTGTACTGAAAGATAGTGTACTGGTAAGATAGTGTACTGAAAGATAGTGTACTGAAAGATAGTGTACTGAAAGAGAGTGTACTGACAGATAGTGTACTGAAAGATAGTGTACTGAAAGATAGTGGAAAGATAGTGTACTGAAAGATAGTGTACTGAAAGATAGTGTACTGAAATATAGTGTACTGAAAGATAGTGTACTGGAAGATAGTGTACTGAAAGATAGTGTACTGAAAGATAGTGTACTGGAAGATAGTGTTCTGGTAAGATAGTGTACTGAAAGATAGTGTACTGGTAAGATAGTGTACTGAAAGATAGTGTACTGAAAGATAGTGTACTAAAAGATAGTGTACTGAAAGATAGTGTACTGAAAGATAGTGGAAATATAGTGTACTGAAAGATAGTGTACTGAAAGATAGTGTACTGAAAGATAGTGTACTGAAAGATAGTGTACTGAAAGATAGTGTACTGGTAAGATAGTGTACTGAAAGATAGTGTACTGAAAGATAGTGTACTGAAAGATAGTGGAAAGATAGTGTACTGGAAGATAGTGTACTGAAAGATAGTGTACTGAAAGATAGTGTACTGAAATATAGTGTACTGAAAGATAGTGTACTGAAAGATAATGTACTGAAAGATAGTGTACTGGAAAGATAGTGTACTGAAAGATAGTGAACTGAAAGATAGTGTACTGAAAGATAGTGGAAAGATAGTGTACTGGAAGATAGTGTACTGAAAGATAGTGTACTGAAAGATAGTGTACTGAAATATAGTGTACTGAAAGATAGTGTACTGAAAGATAATGTACTGAAAGATAGTGTACTGGTAAGATAGTGTACTGAAAGATAGTGAACTGAAAGATAGTGTACTGACAGATAATGTACTGAAAGATAGTGTACTGAAAGATAGTGTACTGACAGATAATGTACTGAAAGATAGTGTACTGGTAAGATAGTGTACTGAAAGATAGTGAACTGAAAGATAGTGTACTGGAAGATAGTGTACTGGAAGATAGTGTACTGAAAGATAGTGTTCTGAAAGATAGTGTACTGGAAGATAGTGTACTGAAAGATAGTGTACTGAAAGATAGTGTACTGGCAGATAGTGTACTGAAAGATAGTGTACTGAAAGATAGTGTACTGGTAAGATAGTGTACTGAAAGATAGTGTACTGAAAGATAGTGTACTGAAAGATAGTGTACTGAAATATAGTGTACTGGAAGATAGTGTTCTGGTAAGATAGTGTACTGAAAGATAGTGTACTGAAATATAGTGTACTGGAAGATAGTGTTCTGGTAAGATAGTGTACTGAAAGATAGTGTACTGAAAGATAGTGTACTGAAAGATAGTGTACTGAAAGATAGTGTACTGAAAGATAGTGTACTGAAAGGTAGTGTACTGGAAGATAGTGTACTGAAAGGTAGTGTTCTGGTAAGATAGTGTACTGAAAGATAGTGTACTGAAAGATAGTGTACTGGTAAGATAGTGTACTGAAAGATAGTGTACTGAAAGATAGTGTACTGAAAGATAGTGTACTGAAAGATAGTGTACTGGTAAGATAGTGTACTGAAAGATAGTGTACTGATAAGATAGTGTACTGAAATATAGTGTACTGAAAGTTAGTGTACTGAAAGATAGTGTACTGGAAGATAGTGTACTGAAAGGTAGTGTTCTGGTAAGATAGTGTACTGAAAGATAGTGTACTGAAAGATAGTGTACTGGTAAGATAGTGTACTGAAAGATAGTGTACTGAAAGATAGTGTACTGAAAGATAGTGTACTGAAAAATAGTGTACTGAAAGATAGTGTACTGAAAGATAGTGGAAAGATAGTGTACTGGAAGATAGTGTACTGAAATATAGTGGAAAGATAGTGTACTGGAAGATAGTGTACTGATAAGATAGTGTACTGAAAGATAGTGGAAAGATAGTGTACAGGAAGATAGTGTACTGATAAGATAGTGTACTGAAAGATAGTGGAAAGATAGTGTACAGGAAGATAGTGTACTGAAAGAGAGTGTACTGACAGATAATGTACTGAAAGATAGTGTACTGAAAGATAGTGTACTGAAAGATAATATACTGAAAGATAGTAATTTGGTAAGATAGTGTACTGAAAGATAGTGTACTGACAGATAATGTACTGAAAGATAGTGGAAATATAGTGTACTGACAGATAGTGTACTGACAGATAGTGTACTGAAAGATAGTGTACTGACAGATAGTGTACTGAAAGATAGTGTACTGAAAGATAGTGTACTGGAAGATAGTGTACTGGAAGATAGTGTACTGAAAGATAGTGTACTGAAAGATAGTGTACTGGAAGATAGTGTACTGACAGATAATGTACTGAAAGATAGTGTACTGAAAGATAGTGTACTGGTAAGATAGTGTACTGACAGATAATGTACTGAAAGATAGTGTACTGAAAGATAGTGTA